>NC_031989.1:55836134-55888014 GCF_001879085.1 Nicotiana attenuata
TAAACCCCCCCCCCCCCCCCCCGGGTTCTTTGTTGCCCCTAATGCTGCTTTCATTTTTTGTTGGCCTTGGAGCGTATGTTACCAGTATTATTAATGTATTTCTATAGTGCAAGCTTCCTTGTTCTAACTTTCATGTTATGTTCCAGTTTTGAGCTGTGTAAACTTTGGAATAGTATAGGGTAATATCATCTTAATTTCGTCTTGCAACGGCGCTTCTTTGAAGTATAAAGTTCAGTGACTTTCTAATTCATGTTTTTCAATTTACTAGTAATTGTGCAATGAAAAAAAAAGGACAAAAGGTGAGAACTTTACTTGTGATTTCCATGTGTGGACGAACAAGTGCACAACAGCTGAAAAACTAATTATGCAAAGGCCAGATTTGGGTTTTAGGGGCCAACAAAAACTTACCCCCACCGGGTGATTACACCTGACCAGTAAACAAATAACACATCACTTTATTTAAATATAATTGTTAGTACTTAACTGTAGTTAAGTACCATATATTTTGCATATAACCTTAACTAAATACTAGTAATATAAAAATACCCAACATCTTAAAATTCCATGTTATGTTCTAGACGGAAATGTTAAGTACATCGACGGTATTGTTGTCTACTAATGGTGAATATGTGTGGCCTTTTATTTCGATATGCTATTACTATTACTACACAAAAGGTAAATGGCTTAGTTTGTGAAAACAACAGACACATGTATATTCAAAAAGATTAAACTCATACGAAAGAATTTCACCAATTGCACTTGGCTTTGCATAATTACACTATTAGTAATCATCAAAAGGTTATCAAACTTAATCTTAATTGAAAAGAAATTTTCAATTTATGTTTTAACGACTTTTTTTGTGAAGACAATAATAGCCTACGTGGGTTTACTAATTGAACTAAAGCTTAAGAGAATTTTTTCAGCATACATTAACAAATAACAAACTGAATAATACCTAAGAAATTGTCTCCCCATTACATTCTTGGTTGAGTTTTTGCGTAGAATATGATACAGAATGAGAAAAAAGATGAATGCGGGTAAGTTTTTTCCATAGTCATACGGCCATTGATTTCTTCTTTGATTTCTTTATTTATTAAAATAGGACTCCTAATAGACTTTAATTAATTTCTTTTTATAGTTAATTTAACTTAAAATGGTATAAATACTCGGATAAGTTTTTACCGTTCTAAAACGTGAAGTAATAGCTTGCAAAGTACTACCATGAATTGAGGGGCCAAAGATTTGACCGTTAGTTCTTAAAAGCTAGTGTAGCGAAGAGCCCGGTAAGTCCTAAAACCCAACAAAATAACGACTCAAAATTGACATCGAAGTGTGAAGGAGCGGTCACGTGGTCAAAAGGCTGCAAATACTGCAGACTAAAGTAAAAAATGTGTCAGTGACTTACAACTCTGTCTCTCATAGTACAGTAAATATTTACTCTAGTGTTTACGCTAAATCAATTCATCATGCTTAAGTAATTTAATGAAGTAAGAATAAAAATTATATAACCATAATTATATGATAAAAGTTTATATATACACATATGAGATGCATCTTTTGATATAGTGTAAACTAGGGCCGTGCATAATTTGGTAATTACCGAATTTCCGTATCGAAACCGAAAAGTTTAGTATTTGGTATTCTATATTTTGGTATTCGATATGGTATTTGGTTTAAGTTTTAAAAAAATATGGTATTAAGTATGGTATTTGGTATTTTTAATAAAATACCGAAATACCGATACCGTACCGAAATATATAGTATTATATTACACAAAACACATATTATTAATTATAACATAAATATAAACAATCGAAATCTTACTTTCCTTTATTCTCTAAGTTCATCAATTAACTCTAAGCAAGTAAGAAGATATTTCTAATGATCGAATTTATTCCTTTATGTGCAGTTTTCTCTCTCTAGGTTAATATTTGCTGATTTTGGACAAAACTTTTGTCAACAAACGTTTTCTGTTTTGCACTTTTGAGTACTTCAATTAAGAATATTATAGTCTATGACTCTATGCACTTGTTAGTATTCAAATCGAATAAACCGAAGTTACCGAACCGAATAAACCGAAACCGAACCATACCGAATTTAATCAGGTACAGTATTGGTATAACATTTTAAGAAACCGAATACCGAAAATACCGAACTGAAATATCTAAATACCATACCGTACCGACCGACGAACACCCCTAGTGAAAACACCCGATACAAGTAACTTTTTACCAAACAAAACCAAAGCCACACACTTTGTTTCTTTGCAGCTTCTGACTTTGAGCTTTGAAGTTCTCCTAATTTTACCTCTTATCTTTAGAAGTAGAGATGTTCACGGTTCGATTTGGGTCTGTTTTTCCCCAAAAAGAAATCAAACCAAGTAAGTCGACTTTTCAAATATTAGAACCAAACCAATTAAGACAGTTTTTTATCGATTTGGTTTTTGTCGATTTTTTCGGTTTTCTCGGTTATTTATCGATTTTTTTCTTAAATATGAGACATACACTACCAAACGCATACTTCGGCGACTGCATTTTCAACGTAACACTATCAAATCAATTGCTCTTTGAGAAATATATTATTTACCAAGATATATTGATGATAATTGAATCAAATAGTCATGAATAATTTAAGTACTCAATTAAAAATTGATTATTTTTAACATGAAATAAATTATTGTACTTAGCAAAAGAAAACTACCAATCAAACTAGAATGTAAAGGCAAAGAATTAGATGATTATAATAGCAAAGAACTAGACTAAAAATATAAATGACTAATATGTACCATAAAATTTTAGAAACTTTATATAAAAATACACATATATATAGGTGTAATAAAAAATTTAAATAGCTACTTTTATAGTCGGTTTGGTTCGGGTTTTTTCGATTATTTTTTTATTAAAATCAAAACCAAACCAATTTTGATCGGTTTTTAAAATTCAAAATCAAAACCAAACCAAATCTTAAAAGTATCGGTTTTTTAAATCGGTTTGGTTCGATTTTCGATTTGGTTCGATTTTCGGGTTTTTATGAACACCCCTATTTAAAAGTTCGGAAAAGGAGGTGACATTAGCCAATAAGAAAGAACATATTTAAATGGAACTAAAAGTTTATATTATTAATACAACTTAATGATTATAATATATTGTTCACATCTTTTAAAGTAGAATTCTTGTTTATTAATGATTATTTGAGTATTATTTTAAATAACTTGACAGAAAAAATCATTCTCTCTCTTGGTGCGGGCTTAGAACGATAGGAAAATAAGATGCTGGCTGTTAGGTGTTTGCCCTGATTTTCTTATCATATTTGGTCCTCCTATTTCTTGAAGGAAATGACAACATATTTACCATAATTGGATTTTCCTTCTTGTATAAAGAAATTATAAATCTCTTTGTGGATGCTAAATCAGACAAAACTTGAACGATGATAAATCAGACAACAAAAGAGAAATATACCAAAAGAGACACAAACATATAACGTGGTTCGATCAATTGACCTACGTCCACAGATGGAGATGAGCAATCCACTATATAAAATAGAGTACAAAGTATCGAGAGAAAACCTCACAAAAGGGCAAACACAATTGACGCACCATCACTTGTCCCGAAAAGTTCTATCCTTAAACAAGACTCTCAAACCCCTTATGACTATATTGTGGATGCTACTGAATGAGAAGGAAGGATCCTCAATTTATAGAAGTCCAAAGCTTTTCCTCAAATCATATTTATAAAACTTCAAGAAATCTTTTTTCAATGTTACAGTGTTATATATGGGATACGGGAAAAGGTTAGGTGTTATATACGCACCACCACCTGATCAGCTGGTATACCTTGATGATTTTGCCCACAGTGGCCGAGATGATATGATGAGATGCCCTCAGAGGCTTGATGATGTTATGAACGCACGTACCTATGCACGACATGACATTCATACGCATATGCATGACACTATGAGTATTTCATGATTTACAGAGTTATTCAGACTTACATGCCGAGTCTTTTACTCCATGTTTCTCTCATGTCTATTATTTACTGATTTTCAATCGTTACATACTCGGTACATTGTTTGTATTGATGTCCTTTTTGCCTGGGGACGCTGCGTTTCATGCCCGCAGGTCCCGATAGACAGGTCGAGAGTCCTCCAAGTAGGCTATCAGCTCAACGAAAGATGTTGGTGCACTCCATTTGCTCCAGAGTTGCTTATTTGGTCAGTATAATTAGGACATGTATTGATTGGTATAGCGGGGCTCAGTCCCGGCCTTTATGATACTTATGTACTCTTAGAGGCTTGTAGACAGATGTCATGTATACGAATACTTGTACGGCCTTGTTCTCTATGTTTGGTTTACAAATGATCATGTTGGCCTTATAGGCCCGTATGTCACATGTATAAGTTTTTATATCAGGTTGAGTTGTCCTATATTGAGTATTCCTTTATGTTTATTCTGGTTAGCCCATGACATCTCGTTTGGCCCATTTACCAATGAGAGTACGATAAGAAAGATATATATGTTGGTACTCGGTTGAGTAAGGTACCGGGTGTCCGTTGCGGCCCATAGGTTTGGTCGTGAAAAAAATGGTATCATAGCAGTTCTGTCCTAGGGAGTCTACAAGTTGTGTCTAGTAGAGTCTTGTTTACGGGTGTGTCGTGCACCACACTTATAAGCAGGAGGCTACAGGGCATTTAGGACTATCACTCTTTCTTCTTACTCTAGATTGTGTTGTAAAGCTCAGTCGTAGGAATTCAAATTCCTAAATTCCATTTATTCGTAATAAAACGACATCGACATCCAGAGAGATAGTTGGCAAGAGATTGAATGTGGCTGTGGAAGAGTTGAGTCAGAGAAACTAATACGTGTAAGCCTTTTTGATAAGGAGCCCTAAAGAAAGAATATCTATCCACTCTTATGGTAAAAAAAGTAATGAAAGAATCAGAAGGTACAAGTTTCAACAAGTAAAAGAAGCAAGGTGAAGATACACTTTGAGTTACCTTCAACAACAACGGAGATATATACAATTGATCACACCCATTTCAATTATGTCCTATGGGGGCTAAGAGAAGGACGGGATATTAGGATCTGGCTTGGGTTAGAGTGACCCAAAATGGTGAATGGATTATTTGCGTTAGTTCACATTTCCGAAGGGTATTGCAAATGTGGTGGTGGATCTCCTTGTGAACCCAGATGGTGCACTCTAAAATAGTACAGCTTGATATGAGTACTACAAAGATAGGCACTGAAAGCCTTCAAGGGATAAATATTACCTTAGTATGGCTCCCGTACCTAGTAGAGAAAAAATGTTAGGCAATTCGAAGAGCCAGTAGATAGAGCAAGGGTAGCTAAAAGTAAAAGAATGTCTTGTTGAGGTTTTCAGAATAAGTGATAGACAGAAGGATTACCGCAAGGCGAGTAAGGGTTATCGATGATGTGAGAAGACGCCAAAGATGAAAAGGTAAAACATCTATAGGTAGATCGTCGTAGGGCTAGATCTTAGTATTCCCCTAAAGGGGGAATATGGAGTTATGTGGATTAAGTCAAAATTAAGTGGTTCTAGTAATTACGGAATGGTAAAGGAGGAATGCGATAAAAAATGAGAAAGGAATGAGATTGCACTTATCCAAATCCTACAGATATGCTACGACTCCAGAATATTATGCAAGTATAATGCCAGGGAGAGGCAGTAAGGGTTTCCCCCAGGATGTTATTGATAAATAAGTGTGAATGAACACTTGAGACATAAGGAGCTAGTGCGAGGGGTAAGTTAAGACAAAGAATTACGCAGAATATAGATATGGGAATGGGCCAACGAGTAGTTAGTAGTTGATTCAGGAAGAGCCTAGTTAGGGCTAGACAAGAGGATACAGACAAATCAACAGATCATGCAAGATAAACATAGTGAACCCCAACATGGGGAATTCAGTCTCGCAGATATGACATCGTAACCCTTGAGAAATATTCAGATAGGAGTTGGGGTAGTTAAAGGTGGCATATGAGCGTTACGGGAATAAAAGAGAGTGCCACTGGGAAGACATTAAAAATATCAGTTCAGAAGCAACCCTAAAAGCACAAGGGCATGGAGGTAAGTAACTACGGATAATTATAGTCGAGGAAGAACATCAAAAATTCCGTCGAGTATATGATGTAATAAGCTCACAGCTTTACAAGAGTTAGAGGGTCCTCCCTAAGTACTACAAATAGCTGAGGAAATAAGAAAGAAGGCTTCGACCTAAGCTCAGTGACCTAAGGAGGAAATGGTCTTGTAACAACACTCTCACAACAACATTATATGCACTCCATAAGAAAGTGGCACCTACCGTGGCTAATGAACGGGAAGTAAAATCAGAAGTAATATTCAAGATCATATGAGTTGTATGGAATTTCAATATGTGTGGGCACTAAGGTAAGCTAAGTATGCACGCAACAAGGGGGTAGGAAGACCAGGAAAAGTAATTGCTTACATTTAAAGAAAGTTGAGAAGGAACAAAAAGAATTATTCGATTAATAAATAATGTTCAGTGGAGAGGTTAGCCCGCTGAGGCATCGACCTGGGAGTCCGATTCAGATATGCGGAGCCGTTATTCCCATCTTTTCCCCGACTCAGGTACTTCCTTTTTATGTCCATTCGAGGACGAACTGTAGTTTTAGAGGTGGAGGATGTGATGACCCGAAAAGTCATCACTTGTTTTAGAAACAAATTCAGCATTCCGAGGCCTAAAAGCCTCCTTTTTACCTCACCTCGATTTGCGTGCGCAGTGCGAGCGTGTAGTCGGAAAGCCTATATGTGAAAATTTGTAAAAAAAAAATAATAAAATTTTGCCTTTAAAATGAATTTAAGTTGACTTCGGTCAACACTTTTAGTAAACGGACCCGGATCCGTGTTCCGACGATCCCAGGAAGTTGGTAAGAAAATATGGGACTTGGGCGTATGCCCGGAATCGAATTCCGAGGTCCCAAGCCCAAGAAATGAATTTTTAAAGAAAATTATTTTCTGAAATTATTCATGAGATTTGGAAATGAATTGTGATTAGAACTTGATGGTATCGGACCCATATTTTGGTTCTGGCGCCCGGTATAGGTCTTATATGTGATATAAGATAAGTCTGTGAAATTTGGTAAGAAACGGACTTGAAACGACGTGAATCGGATCGTTATTGAGAAAATTGGAAATTTGAAGTTCTTGAGAAAATTTTATGATTTTGATGCTAAATTCATAGTTGTTGATATTATTTTAGTGATTTGAATGCACGAGCGAGTCCGTATGATATTTTTAGGTTGGTGTGCATATTTGGTTTGGATCCCCGAGGGCTCGGGTGAGTTTTGGATAGGCAACGGGGTGGATTTTAGACTTGGAAATTTCAGGTTTTATTGATGGTGTGATCAGGCCTGCAAGCTTCGCATTTGCGAAGCCTGGCTCGCAAATGCGAGGGCTTGGTCGCAAATGCGAACCAGCCAAGGCCTGCCCTTCCTCGCAAATGCCAGATGTTTCCTCGCAATTCCGGCCTTGCAAATGCGAGTGTCCCTTTGCAAATGCGAAGTCTGCTTGTAATGCTTGAGGCCGCAAATGCGACCTATGTGTCGCAAATGTGACATTTCTGTTCGCAAATGTGAAAGTCCAAATTCTCTGAAAGGTTCGCAATTGCGAACCCCTGTTCGCATTTCCAATATCTGCGACCTGCAACTTTTATACTTAGCCGAAAATTAACCCTTTTTCACATCTTTTCAAAACATAAACTCTCTAGGGCGATTTTTCAAGAACAACTCTTCTTCCGAATCTATTGTAAGTCAACTTTAACTCGTTTCCTTCAATCATTAACATCTTTTAACATGATTTCAACTTAAAATCAATGATTTTCATCGGGGAAATTGGGTGTTTTGGGTAGAACCTAGGTTTTTCAAAAATTGGGGATTTGGACCTCGATTTGAGGTCCGATTTAAAAACAAATTATATATTTGAGTTCATGGGTGAATGGGTAGTAGGGTTGTGGTTCTAACCTCGGGTTTTGACCATGTGGGCCCTGGGCTGATTTTTGACTTTTTGGGAAAAGCCTTAGAAAACTTATTCCCATGCATTAGAAATTGTTTATTTAGCATTTATTGATATAATTAAGTAACGTGTGACTAGATACGAGCGAATTGGTGGTGGAATCACGACGTAAAGCTATAGTTGAGGCTTGAACTGTGTTCGTGGCATCGAGGTAAGTGTTTGGTCTAACCTTAGCTTGAGGGATTAGGAGTTGTGTCCTATTTGCTACTTGTTTCTTGTTGGGTACGACGTATAGGCATGGTGACGAGTATCTATACGTTGGTGTTGAGCATGACTGTGAGTATTGAATTGTAATTTATTGTTTTCTTAAATAATACTACGGATGCTTAAGTTGATGATTCTCTGTTTTGAGCAAGGATTATGATTATTCTCGTGGAAATACTTATGACTGAGTATTGGTGTTAGCTGAGGTAGTTAGATGTTGGAACAAGTTTTGTTATAGCTGTTTCCCCCTTGCCGGGGCGTAGTTACCTATACTGTCGATTCCCTGGATAGTGTAGTTTCTTATTGATCCCTTGTCGGGACTCTTGTTATGGTTGTTGTTGATTGTATATGTGGATCGGGTTGTGCGCCGCAACAATGATATATTTGGATTGGGCTGCACGCTGCAACAATGATATATTTGGATCAGGTTGCACTCCGTAACAATGATATGATTGGATCGGGTTGCATGCCGCAACAATGATATAATCGGATCAGGTTGCACACCGCAACAGTGATAAATGATATGGATCGGGTTGCACGCCGCAACAGTGTTGTTATATGTTGGGATCGGGTTGCGCGTCGCAATAATTGGTGCTACAATGTGTTTATAGATTGGATACAAGTTCCTTATTGTTTCGCTATGAATTCTAAGTTGTCCTTATGCCTTTATTCTGGATTTATTGTTGATACTGATATACCCTGCAGCATGTACCCCCTCCCATCTTTACTTGTTTATTTCTGTTTTATTTTTCGCTGTATATTATATAACTGCTCAGGTTTATTCAGGTTTATTTGGTAGTCTGGTCCTAGCCTCGTCACTACTTCGCCGAGGTTAGGGTAGGCACTTTCCAGCACATGGGGTCGATTGTGCTGATACTACACTCTGCATTATTTTGTGCAGATCCCAGTGCTGCAGATTTCGGACCGCAGTGAGGTTTCAGCTTCTTGCTTACCAGGCGACCCGAGGTAGTCCTGCAAGCGTCTGCAGGCTTGGCATCTCCCTCTATCTATTTTTCCTGCTTCTCTTATGTAGTTCCAGAGACAGTATTTTGTTATTTCTTTCAGACCCTTATTTGTAGTACTCTGAGACAGTCTGTGAAGTTGTGACACCAAATCTTGGGTGGTTTTGTTATAGGATGGTATTAGTAGTATTGTTAACTTGAGATTTATTTCTTCCGCTTGTTAAATTATGTTGCTATAAACTGTTGATGCTAAGTCATTAAATAAAATAAAAATGGGAGACAGGTTAAATAGTTCAGTTAGTTGGCTTGTCTAGCTTTCCCTAGTAGGCGCGATCACGACTCCAGAGGGTGAGAAATTCGGTTCGTGACACGAATGCATTATATTCAATGCGGAGATAATGCATCTTGAAGATCTGTTTCGCCCTTTCCATACTTACTTGGTGACAGTTGCACAAGTCAAAAAATCAAACTATATGTATGGAAATCTACTTAACAAATTTACATGGACAATTGATAGGTGTACCATTGTTGAGCCAATAGAAACTGTTAATCCTCCAGAAAATCCACTACCGCCTCCAACGGGCCTAAATCTTACACCATTTGGAAACTTTGAATATCAACCCGAGGGATCTGAATTCGGTAATTGAATATTTAACTATCTATGTTGTTTGTTCACCTAAAATTCACAGTTATTAGTATTATTATTGCTTTTAATAATTTTCATTATCTATTAATTTATTCGTCGTTCTTTTTAAACGGAAGATGTGCTTGCCATTGTGCTTAACGCCAGTCCCTCAACATATGCTTCAAATGGGAGGAGAATCCAAGACTTTATCATCATGGATGATCAGTAGGTATACATGAACTTGTTTTATTGGGTCCAAATAGCAATTGATGATTCAAGTATGATGTACTATCTCACTTTTCGTATGTTGTCTAGTAATAGCACACAATAAATGAAACTGAGATTCAAGTTGTGGTTGTAACTTTTAAAAGGCTACTTTCCACGCTTCAATTCACCTTTGGTTTTGCTGTAATTATGATCTTTCAAAGCATACTTAGGTCCAGTAAGCAGTACCGGAATTATTATGATTTAACTTTTTACTACCAACATTTATAGATCACTATAATATTTGATCATATATGTAAATATATTCCTAACAATGCAAAGTTTCTCTCTTATTGTTTCTCTTGCTATAATAATATAAGTAAAATTAGAGCTACTATCATATTGTGCTTTTGACTTTGTAGGTTTTAATTTGTCTAAATTTTTTGCAACTAATTTATGTTTTTTCAAGATTGACTTCAAACTTTCAATTTATTCTTTATTTATAAGCATAATTTTCGGGATAGCTGCATGGAGTGACGATGTGTGGTTGTTAAAAGTATACACCATCCAAGAGTCTAAAAACATATCACTGCCCCTTAAGATTTTAAAAATCTTTAGTTGTACTTCAATAAAATTAGAAGCAATGATCCAGAAAAGTAAATTTTAGTTATGGCAAAACAACAAATTAGGGAGAAGCTATTAAAAGCTAACATAAAAATATGTTTCATTATTTACTGTTATATGGGTAAAAAATGTGTCGGATTTTGATAGATATCTTTTGTTTTTCTTCTTATTTTGGACTATTTTGATGGTTGTGTGAAATTGCTGAAGGGTTGCTGCGATTAGTTTGCCCTAATTGTTTTGGGATGGCTCGCACTTTCATATATTCCCTGAAATTGCATGCACCAATTGGCTGAATGACATTGGAGCCTTAGAACTAACAACTAACAATTGGTTGGTGCACATAGGAAGCAGTGATGTATTTGTACGATGATAGCAACAGCCTCTTTCTTTCTTCACCTTCAACTAATGCTTTTTCAGCTTGGAATAAAGACCTTATATTGCACTTAATCTTCTTCCCTGTTTGGGTGTTTGAATCTCATGTATGGTTTTCTTTCAATCTCTTCCCAATTTTCTTCTCCTTTTTTATTCAATTTTTTCCCTTTCCATGTCTTTGTTGGGTTCGTTCCATACATGTCAATTTCATAGCTAGTGGCCTGGTGTCAAACTCTACTAATGTATATTTGCAACTTGTGATTCATAAAAATTAGTTAATTTGTATCATAAGTTTGAATCGGTGGTCTTATGTTTTATAATATGAGTATTCTTTATTAAGTACTGCTTCAAGTCTATTTATTTTGTTACCATCTGTTGTATTTGATGTTCTTTGATGCTACTGGTCAAATTAGGCTATAATGCTATGCCATGTGTTTTTCTATGAACTGGTGACACTTTAAATAGACTATTATATAATATAGTTATTGATTTATTTCTAATTGACTTTCAACTTGCTTGGAATGATTGGAAGAGGAAGGAAAACTAAATTTAAAGGCAAATATTAATTAATATTAATATAAATATTACCTTTGAAGTAGTTCATGAGTTCATGTTAAAATTCATTAAGTGGATAGTATAGTCAATTGAGCTTTAAGTAATGTATGAAATCCAAGCTCTTGTTTAGCCAATCTTGAAAATTGTTTATCGGATCTAACTAGCAACCCCTAAAATTGCTCACTGGATTTTTGACATTTGGAATGTTGTTTCCTATATTACATAATTGTTGCTGCACATCTGATGAAATATTGCACTTTATAATTGAGGGAGGAAGTGTACGACGATAATGTTTTGGAATTTCCATTAGTAGTGCTACTCATTGTCAGTACTGCGGCCGTATACAAGTGCTTGATCAAACCTTTTTTATCCTCGGAAGCTCTATCGTTTTCAATTTGGATCCTTTACTTATAAAAGTAATTGATTTTCAGGTCGCACGTGAAGAAGGACAGAGCAGATTGGTTTTTCAACTGGATGCTGCTACGGTTGCCTCTAAAGTCCAATAAGGTACGTAGAGTTTGACTTACTCTCTTGTTTTAGTAAATAATGTTATGGCTAATATCATATTTTGCATTACATAATTAATTTTGTGTATACTTAGTGATTCTTTCTTTACCAGATTTTCTAAATTTTCCCCATCCTTTATTCCATTAACTTTGAAAAAGGAAAATACTCTCCGTTGCATTATCTTTCAAACTTCAATATAAAATTAAATGATTTATTCATCATAAAGCTTCAACAGTAAAAATATAAAAGGTATCAAATACGTAGTACCTAACATATATTAATAAAATAGTAGTTCAAAAATATATCTATAGGAAAAGAAGGATGAGCGACCTAAATACTTAATGCTCATAATAGTAGACCTAAATACTTAAGGCTCATAATATTATTTTAATAGTAATAATTTTTCTCGATTTAAGTTTCTTTTCTTTTCAAACAACTAAATGAAACAAAAGATAATCTCTTTTTTATTTTGATCTTCTATAAAATATAGTTACTGACAAGATGTTTGAAGCAATATAGCATTATAACGCTAATGACTAATTTGACTAATTTATTTTAAATTTAATCTTATTTGATTGGCTCATATTTCAAGTATAATCTGACATTCAAAGAACAATAATGTCAGAAGGTCTAATATCCATTATAGACTTCAAATAAGGTGTGTTAACTTTCTTTCAATCTAAACAATATAAAAAATATAAAAAATATCGAAAAGTTAGAGACATATGTTTTTCTAATTTAAAGACTCTTTTTGATTTTAAATATTTGCATAATACAAAATGACTATTCGTTTTCCTTTTTATATTTTTCCTGACGATTTTCTTATGATGTTTCTTCCTGTTTACAAAATGACACTACTTTGCTCTTTATTTTCATGATGATATTGTTAATTTTGTTCTGTTAGCGGAATGACATTCCTTTTTCTTTTTTCGAAAATTCCTTAAAATGTTATTCCTGGTTTGACATTTCAACAACCAATGTTACTTAAATTATTGTGGTATTCAAGCTAAATATAAATATTATTTATGAAAAAATGTAAAAAGATAACTAAAGTAGTAAAGAGCTAAAAAAAGGGCAAAAATTATATCTCAAAAGAGTTGGCTTCTGAAAGTGCTAGCATAAGAAGGGAAAATAAAAGCCAATTATCTCTTTCTAAGATATTAAAAAATTTAATGGAAAAAGTACACTAGAAAATTTGGATCAAATGGTTTTATCGGTCTTTACAAATTAATTTTTAATTTTATAATTTTATGACCCTATCTCTTTAAACTAAACATTAAAAGGAAAGTTTTGAGTATAAAATGCGAACTTTTATATTGACCATATGCTGAACATACAATTTACGGCTTGCGTAATTGACATTACATAAATCGATCTAATTTAAATGGCTTGTTATTTAAAAAGAAAGAGCATGAAGTATCAATTAATAATTATTATTTTAATCAACATTTAATAATTATTATTTTTTGTAATGAAACGCTCGAGTATACACATAATTGACGCCAATCACCAAGAAAGGGAAAAAGAAGGCGGATGTGACGACTCCTCTTAAACAAGAGAAGACATTAATGTTCGTCGACATGAAGGTGAATGGCAAGCCCATTCGGGCGATGATAGACACGGGTGCTACCCACAACTACTTAGCCTCGACTCAGATGGAGCGCCTTGGTCTAGTTGTAGGAAAGGGTAGAGGTCATGTCAAGTTAACTCACCTCCTCAGCCAGTGGGTGGAATAGCCAAAGAGGTACCAGTGAAGCTTGGCCCTTACGAAGGAAAATTCAACCTGCGAGTAGTGATCATAGATGACTTCAAGTTGATAGTTGGGTTGGAATTCCTAAGGCAAACCAACACCATGACCGTACCGTATGCAGACATGTTATTGATGATGGGAACAAACAGGGCCAAGCCCTGCATTATCTCGTGCATGCCCATGAAGATGGCCGATGAGAACATCTCAACCTTGCAGTTGAAGAAGGGGGTCAAAAGATGTAACATCCTGTACATTCGGCTTAGGTATGAATGAGTTAAAGGAGTAGTAAGGTTATATTTTGGACATGTGAAGTCCTATCGGGATGATTATGGGGGAAAATAGTTGTTTCAAAATCAAGATGGAAAGTGAGGTGCATAAGATTTGACAAAATCGACTAAGTTTGTAGAAGGTTTGTCTTCCATCAAGGTTTAGTAAAAATGTGTAAGGAATTTGGGAATACACAAAGCATGAAAGTTGTAAGCCTTTGAAATAGCTTTCCAATGATATATTGTGGAGCCCAAACGGAGCTCTGTGCAAAACGTTAAGCCCGTTTTACAAAATGGTGTGTAACAACCGCGTTCGGCTGCGTTTGACCGCGACCGCGGTCGTGAGGCAGTGGTCCAGCGATTTACCGTGGTCGGGACTACGGTCAGGCCTACTGGGCCACGTGTGGCCAACTTGGGAAGTCATTTTTTTAGCCCTATTTCATCCCCCAGAGCCCCAAAACATAAAAACTTGCTCTAGAAAGGAAAGCTCTCAAAAACCTAACTCCTTAAAGGTCCCTCCACCACCTAAGGTAAGTTCTAACAGTGATTCTAAGTGAATTCTGATTTCCCAACATCCTATTAATATGGGTAAAACCCTCCAAATCATTAGATATTCGATTGGGGCATCATTGTTGGGAGAAAAAACCCTAGAACTCGAATTCAAGAAGATTGAACGTCAAAAAGGTAATATCTTCACCCTCTAATTGATTCTATCATTGAATTAATGCTTATAGACTCTAGTTCAAGATATATGAGTTGATGGGTTTGATAGAAAAGCATGGACGGTTATCGGTTTGGGTTGTTGATTGTTGATTATTGGTTAAGGGTGTTGTTTACCTTATGGGTGATAAAGAATAATGTTGATTATAACCATTTGAGACTTTAGAATTTATCTAGGAGCAAAAGAATGGGTTACTGGGTGTAGAGACACCATTAATAAGGACTATGAAGCTTTATGTCACCAAGTGTTTGAGAAGATGCCTAAGTAACCAAAACATAAATATTATTGCTAATATGGAATCTCTTTGACTTGTATTGATATAGATTAAAGTTGAAAGGGTTGGCGAACGTTGTATTATGCTCAAGAGCAGGAATTTAAGTTATGCGAGGCTAACTCTCTATGTTTAGGAATTTTAATGATCCTCCCTACACTACGTTTCTTTTGTGACATTACTAATTGCCTCAGAAATATAGTTTAGCATAGTTCCTTGAATAGTTGTAGAACTTCTATTCTCTAGCTTCATAACTCGTTCACCACTTTCATTCTGAACGTTGTGAGCTCAGTGCGTATTCGATATAGACTTGGGTTTGATGCCCCCGGGTCTTAGTATAGATTACTCAATATTCCATAAATAGTTGAAGTATCAGTGTTCATAATCAGTTCAAGAATACATGTCCCAGTCTAGTCCTATTCAGTATTCCAGTATTATCTAACTCAGTGTGATTCAGTATTCCAATATTATGTAACTCAGTGTGATCCAGTATTCCAGTATCATGTAACTCAGTGTGATTCAATTTTTCACTATCATGTACTGCAGTTTGATTCTCTGTTCCTGAATGTTGAACACCTGTATTTGGGCCTGAGGCCGTAGTTTATATGCTTTATGCATACTTGGGCCTGAGGCCGTAGTTTATGCTTTATGCATTTTTGGGCCTGAGGCCTTAGTTATGTATACGTATACTTGGGCCTGAGGCCGTAGCATGTGCACATATATATTGGGCCCGAGGTCGTAGCTTATTCAGATAAACAGGTTGTTCATCATTCATAAGAGGGAGTATTCATATCCTTACTTCCTTTGTTCAGTTCAGTTATCATTTCAATTATTAGTTATCAGTTATCAGTTATCAGTTATCAGTTATCATTTCAGTTATCAGTTATAAGTTATCAGCTATCATTTCAGTTATCAATTATCATTTCAGTTATTAGTTATCAGTTATCAGCTATCGTTTCAGTTTCTATTTCAATAGTTATCATTTCAGTACCAATTATCAATTATCAGTTATCAGCTTAATTTCAGTTTCAACATTTATAATTCTTTCTTTCAGTTGCTTTACATACCAGTGCAATTCAAATGTACTGACGTCCCTTTTGCCCGGGGCCTACATCTCACGATGTAGGTAATGATTTACAGGTTGATGATTCAGAGCGCTAGGATTCTCGTACCAGCTATTTGGTGATTCCCAGTTCTTTCGGGGCATTATCATTACCTTAAAATCTTCAATTTTCAGACAGTCAGTGTTTTCAGTACTTTATTAGAGGCTTCATAGACTAGAGTAACAGTTAGACAGAGTCACAGGCTTTTCATATTAAGCTATGTTGGCTACAAAGATGTTTCAGAGTTATATTAGTATTTCCGCACTTCAATTTATATCATCCAAACTTTCAGTATATCAGAATGTGTTAGTTTATCTTCCGTAGTCAGTAAGTTATGATACCATATGTTCATTCAGTTAGCCAGTTGGTTCGCTCGGTCACATGTAGTCAGGCATCGAATGTCGTGTTATGTCCAGGCCCAGGTTCGGGGCGTGACAAAGCTTGGTATCAGATAACTAGGTTCAAGAGTCTTAGGGAGTCTATGAAGCCGTGTCTAGTGGAGTTTCCTTTATATGTGTGTGCCGGCCACTCATATAAACGATTAACTACCAAGACATTCAGGATTGTCTCACTTCTTTCTACTCTATATCATGCATGGAGCTTAGAGCAATAGTTAACCTTCTCTTCCTATCGAATTCCAAACGTATTGGATGCCAAGCGACGCGCAGGAGAAACCTAAGGTCCTAGAGAGGATAATTGCCCATTGGAGTATAATTATGGAGTACAGGTTGGTAATATGAGACTTGAGAGGATGTTAAAAGTGGGATGCAATGGATAGTAGTACAGATTGGAGCATAACCTTATCAGAAAGTAAAAAAGCAGTTATCATGTTTTATGGTTATCAGCTTATCTCAGTTACCGGTTATACAGTCTTTTAGTTAGCAGGTTTATTGTGACGACCCGACCCGTCGACTCATGTGTTACCGTCCTGTTTTCCCCTTTTATTGCTTCTTCATGTTTCATTATCGGCATTTGGTGAGTTAGAGTCGAATTGGTTTGGTTTTGGTAGAAAATGAGACATTTAGTCTCTTTAAGGAAGGCTTATATTGGAAAAGTCAACCGGATGTTGACTATTGAGTTAGAGGGCTCGGATGTGAATTCCGGTGATTTGGTTAGCTTCGGGGGATGATTTGTGACTTAGGAGTGCGATCGGAATTGATTTTGGAGGTCCAGTGTAGAATTAGGCTTGAATTGGCGAAGTTAGTATTTTGGCGAATTCCGGTTGGTAGGTGAGATTTTGATCCGAAGATCGGAATGGAATTCCGGAAGTTGCAGTAGTTCCGTTAGGTGATTTTGGATGTGTGTGCAAAATTTCAGGTCATTCGGAGGTGTTTTGGTCGGGTTTTTGATCAAATGCGTATTTCGGAAGTTTTGAAGAAACTTAGGCTTGAATCCGATGTGATTTAATGGTTTTAGCGTTGTTTGATGTGTTTTGAAGATTGGAACAAGTTTGAATAATGTTTTAGGATGTGTTGGCGCTTTTGGTTGGGGTCCCGGGGGCCTCGGGGTGATTTCGGGTGGTCAATCGGACCAATTTTGGACTTTAAAAGTAGCAGATTTTCAGCTGTTGGTGTTGCAGAGATTTGCCCTTCGCATTCGCGTGGGTGATGTCGTGAACGCGTATAGGAAATGTGAGGGCTTAGGAATTCGGTCTTCGCGTTCGCGTTGGTGGTAACGCGTTCGCGTAGAAGGGAATCAGGGCCTGGTGAAATTGTTCAATGCGTTCGCGTCATAGGGCACGCGTTCGCGTAGTTAAAGTTTCTGAAGCATCGCGTTCGCGTCTTGGGCATCGCGTTCGCGTATGGTTAATTCCTGGTCAACATTTTCTGGTCATCGCGAACGCGGGGGTGTTGACCGCGTTCGCGTAAGGTAAATTGCACCTGGACAGAAGGGTTTTTAAATCATATCATCCGCTTAGCTTGGTCCATTTTCCTCCATTGTTGAGTATTTTGAGAGCTCTTTGGGACAAATTGAAGAGGGATTCAAGAAGGATTTATTGGAGGTAAGTTCCTTGGCCTAAATACACGAGATTATGATAAATTTAACATGGAAATTGGTTTAAATTCATCAAAAGGGGGTAAAGCTAGGGCTTGAGAATTGGTAATTTAAAAATAGAATTTGAAGGGTCAAATGGACTCCGATTTTGGTAAATTTGATATGTATAGACTCGTGGCGAGACGAGGAATCCGGTGATGTGAATTTTGTAATTTTTCGAGAAGTGGGCCCGGGGCTCGAGTTTTGCCAACTTCGTGATTTTTGATAATTTTCGAGTCTTTTAGATTGGGTTATGTTCCCTTAGCCTATTGTAACGTATTCCTTGTGGTTTTGATCAGATTCGACGCGCGAGGAGGTCGATTCGAGGGGAAAAGGCTTAGCGAGCTAGACTTTTGGCCGGCTAGAGGTGAGTAATGAATTTAAATGATGTCCTGAGGATTTGAGACCCCGGATTTGCACAACTTGGTGCTATGTTGAGATGAGACACGCGTTCAATGACGAGCGCGGGGTCATTTACTATTGGGGATCGTGACTTGGTCCGTCCCGGTTGTTGATTTTACCGCGTATCTCACTATGACTTGTTGTTTTTTTCACTATGACTTGGGCTTATTGCTGTACTTGGGCTTATTGCTGACTGTTTGAGCTCCTTGTGAGCTATCATCACTGTTTTCCTCACTATTTGAAATATTATTTGAACTCAGTCCATTTGAATTACACTGTTTCATGAACTCAGCTATATTTTTACTCAACCTTGAGTTTTCAACTGATATTTGAACTATTATTTGAGCTGAGCGTTGTTGTTTTTACTGATGCCCGAGGGGCTATGACTATTTTTGGACTGATTGAGGCCGAGGGCCATATGTGAGGATATGTGAGGAGGCTTTCAGGCCTCGAGTGATGTGTGAGGAGGCTTTTAGGCCTCGAGCGATATGTGAGGAGGCTTTCAGGCCTCGAGTGTATTGTGAGAAGGCTTTCAGGCCTCATATTGATATGTTGAGGCTTTCAGGCCTTATTATGATAGCGTTTGGGCTGTAGGAGCCCCTCCGGAGTCTGCACACCCACAGTAAGCGCGGGTACCCATGTGATTTGAGAGTGAGCCCGAGGGGCTGATGTTGTACTGTGTGATTGATACTGAGCCCGCGGGGCTGATACTGTTCTGAGAGTTTGATATTGCGCCCGAGGGACAGGTTTCTGAGCGTTTCCACTGGTTGAGAATATTTGTTTAAAACTGTTTTACAAGAGAAATTCTTGCTATTTAACTGGCTTTACTGCCTAACTGATTTTACTGCTTGAGATAGCATTATTTGTGCCTTTATGGGATTTTATTTTCTCAGTAATTATTTATTTTTATTACTCACTAGGTCGGAGTACTCACATTACTCCCTGCACCGTGTGTGCAGATACAGGCATAGCTGAGTTCGTTCCTGAGCGCTGATTTCCTTCCAGACCAGGCGGACCCGGAGTGACGAGGTAGCTGTCGGCGTTCACAGCCCCGTTCTCTCCCTTATCTTCTGTATTTACATTATCTTTGGACTTGTTCCTAGTTCCAGACTTGTAGTATTTAGTGAACTCTGTAGTAGCTCGTGACTTGTGACACCCCGATTGCGGGCTGAGTTGGGATGGTTCTCTGTTTTACTTCGTTTTATTCTGCAGTTATGAGTACATTATCTATGTTTTAGACTTATTCATGCTAATTAACTGTTAAAATGAGGTGCTATTGTTCTGTTGGCTGGCCTTGTCTTCACGAGAGGCGCCATCACGACCCGGCTAGGGAATCGGGTCGTGACATTTATGGTTATTGAGTACGCCAGTATCCAGTTACATGTTTACCAAATATCCAATTTTCAGTGTATCAAAATTTTTGGTGACTTGTGAGTATATAGTGATGCATATGGGTTCTCAAAGAAAATGTAAGTAACAGTGATCATAGCGAAAGCTTCGCATATTTTAGGTCCGGATTAAGACCAAGACTCACTGGAGGGCGCAGGAAGTGATTTATCAGATGATAGTATACTTTGAAGGATAAGTTTGTGTAGTGTATTCGTATGTGTTTTACCTCCTAGAACAACTTCATTTATTTTTGGAAATGGAGCCACAAGTTAGATGATGATAGTTCAGATGTCAGACCCTAACATTGGTCACTATAGTTTGGACAAAAAAGAGCCTAAGGGTAAAATACCTAGGAGTCAGAAATGTTTGTTATTACCAAAGATGTGATTTCGTACAACTCATGCAAATGACTAGAAGATATGATTTATGCAATGAGAACCAAGAGTAGCCAATAGTGAATTTCAGAGAACGATTTTACGTTGTACATATTTATTCAGATCAAAATAGAAGTACCACATTAGTAAGCTACTATAAGAAGCAGCTATTGATGTAAGATAAAAGATATGGCAGTTCCCCCTTAGGTTATGTGACTAAGTGATTACCGCTGATGTTTATAGTATGATATGATTTTGTATTATATAGAAAGTTTAAGGGTTATTCTAATTTTGTTTAAGAAAGATGAATTTCCTAAGTGTGATCCATTCCACGCACATAGTTTAGAAAGAAAAAAAAAGGATAGTATGCGACCATAGAATAGGGTCGGATGATGAGGAAGTTAGAAATAACCTTATTCCTCACTTTAGCTATCCAAAGTAGAACAAGAAAACGTGATTCTAGCAGGTGTTTAGTAGAAGAATAATAAGTAAGTTTTGAGTTGATACAGTGAATTAGCAATTTCAGCAGAGCTAGTAGAGGTACAATTTGATTCACTTAGCCAGGTTAACTCTAGTGAGTGGATGACAGTTTGAAATACCGAACGTGTGTTAGACCCCAAAGAGTTTAAGTTAAATCCGAAGTACAGTGATAGTGGAAAAAACAATCAGCTAGCAATAAGAGAGCAAACTATAGAAGAATAACCTTTAGGAATTATCGAAATGTGGTTTCTCCAGGATTGACAGTGTGAGAAGAGTTAAATTATTGAGAGTGTTTATGATAGTTGTGAATACATTAGCTTTCCGTTATGTGAATAATTTAGTTTTTCCTAGCTCAGAAGTAAGTTGGAAGATGAGTCGTCATTGACATAGAGTGCAAAGAATTGCAGAAAATAAATAAAGTTATTTGGATCCCAACAAAAAAAAGGATCTGCAAGTATAAGACCCTTGGTCTAAGGGGTGATGTGAAAACCATCAGTAAATGCAGTTAAAGATTTGAAACCTGAATAGTTAGCATGGGATATGAAAAAGAAAATCAGTTCGGTAATGAGGAAAATTGCATAATTACCACAGGGATTATGTCTAGCATGTGTAAGAAACACAAAGTGAGTAGAATGATCACCGAGCTTAGTTATTGATGATAAAGTGATCACAGAAAACCTATAAAATCATGCCTTTTATGTGTTATGAGGGTAGTGCCATTGCACGGGACTTTAAAATTTAGAGTACATGTCAAAGACTTAGTTCACAATAATATTATAAGTGTTTTCAGGAAGTGCTTAAGAAGATAAATTGTGGGAAGTATAACTCATGATTGAGGTAGATAAGAGAACTCTGGTGAAAGAAGTTCACCAGCCAAGATAGGAGTTCGACTTTGGACTTCGAAGATGGCGGAGTTGTTGTCTAGAACAGAACTTATCCCCCCTTAGTAGCCATAGAGAAGGAGAAACAATTTGATGATCCCTACGTGTTGCAGTTAAAAGAGGAGATTCACAAGTATAAGACTATGGCTTTTGAATAAGGGGGAGATGAAGGTACTCAGAGGTACCGGGACACATTGTGTGTTCAGTACATAAATGGACTTAAAGAGGGAAGATCATGCTAGAAGCCCAGAATTTCGGGTATTCTATTTACTCAGGTACCACAAATATGTATCATGGTCTTAAGGAGGTTTATTGGTTGAACGACATGAAAAAGAACGTCGTAGACTTTATGGCCAGGCAGAGCATTTTATTTAAACAGTTGAGGATATGTCCTTGATGTTAACAGTAATTGGGATGATCACATACCTCTCATTGACCTTGCTAATAATAACACCTACCATTTCAATACCAAGATGGCACCGTGCGAGACTCTGTATGGTTAAAGGTGTAGATCGCCAATTGGTTGGTTCAGGTTGGTGGTTGGGTGTTTCTGAAAGTTTCGTCTATGAAAATGTAACGACCCGACCGGTCGTTTTAAGATTTTGCACTTTGATCGCCAGTTCTCGGGCATGATTTGCCCCGTGTGGTGTATTATGTCTTATGTAAATCGTTGGTTTTAGTTTCAGGATTAATCAAAATGAATTTGGAAGAACAATTCTCAATTTAAAGCTTAAAATTTGAAAGGTTTGACCAAGATTTGACTTGTTTGTATATGATCTCGGATCAAAATTTTTATGGTTTGGTTAGCTCCGTTAGGTGATTTGGGACTTAGGAGCGTGATCGGAATGCATTTTGGAAGTCCGTGGAAGGTTTAGGCTGAATTGGCAAAATTGAGATTTCGGCGTTCTCTAGTTGATAGGCAAGATTTTGATATAGGGGTCGGAATAGAATTTCGGAAGTTTCAGTAGCTTCGTTGTATCATTTATGACGTGTGTGCAAAATTTCAGGTCATTCGGACGTGGTTTGGTTGGGTTTTTGATCAAAAACGGAATTTGGAAGTTCTTGAAATTCTTAGGCTTGAATCCGATGCAAATTTGGTGTTTTAATGTTGTTTTGAGCGTTCCGAAGGTTGGAACAAGTTTGAATAATGTTATGGGATATGTTGGCGTGTTTGGTTGAGGTCCCGACGGCCTCGGGTGTGTTTCGGGGTGGTTTTGGATCATTTCGGGCTGTTTTGCAATAGCTGAAGCTGGTATTGTTCTTCGCGTCCGCGAGGGTCCCCTCGCGTTCCCGAAGAAGGATTTGGCTTCTGGGATTTTGTTCTTCGCGTTCGCGAAGAGAGACACGCCTTCGCGAAGAAGAAGAAATTCTGTTTCGCAGGTCTTACTTTGGAGGCTCGTATCTCTCAATCTACAATGAATTTTGAGATGATTCAAAAATGAAAGTTGTAGCTCTTTGAATCTAGTTTCCAGAAATATATTATAAAAGTTATTTGGGCATCTGCAGCAAAGGTTATTGCCATTATACTAGAGGCTGTCCGAGAAGAGTTTGAAAAAAATGACTTTTGGAAATTTTGTTCTTCGCGAACACGAGAGGAGGACCGCGAACGCGAAGAACAAATCCCTGGGCAGCAGAATAAAGTCCAAACTCGTCTCACTCTTCCATTTTTGGACCAAGGGAGCTCGGGTGAGGCGATTTTTCGAGAGATTTTCAAGAAAAATATCGGGGTAAGTGTTCTCAACTCAATTTTGGTTAGATTACCCGAATCCATTGTTATTTTTAACATGTAATTAGTGATTTTAAGTTGGAAAAGTTTGAAAACCCTCTTGGATATATTTGAGGATTTGAGGGTCGAAATGTTATCGGAAATTAGTACTTTTGGTATGTATAAACTCGTGAGGAGATAAGGAACCCGTTGATGTGAAAATTTCTAGGTTTCGAGAAGTGGGCTCGGGGCTCGGGTTTTGCTATTTTCGGGGTTTTTGATATTTTTCGATTTTTTTCTATTGGGTATTGTTTCCTTAGCATATTGTGACGTATTCGTTCTGGTTGTGGATAGATTCGACGCGCGTGGAGGCCGATTTGAGGGGCAAAGGCATCGCGAGCTAGAGATTTCGCCGGTTCGAGGTGAGTAATGATTGTAAATGATATTTTGAGGGTTTGAAACCCCGTATTTGCAGATCGTAGTGCTATATTGAGGTGACTTGCACGCCGGATAGCGAGTGTGGGGTAGAGCACCATTGGGGATTGTGACTTAGTCCGTCCCGATTGATGAATTTACTGGGTACTTGACTGAAATTTACTTGTTATCATCATAATTTGGGCTGATTGCCATATTTGGGCTTCGTGCCAGCTATTTGAACCCTTCGGGGATTGTTATTGATAATTCCTCACTGATTTAATTATATATTTCCACTCAGTCATGTATTTTTCCACTGTTTTAAAACTCGGCCAAGTTTATTATGCCTTAAACTCTCGAAATGATATTTCTAAAAATATTTTGGGCTGAGCATCATGCTTTACTGTTGCCCGAGTGGCTTATGTGATTTTGTTGACTGAGTAAGGCCGAGGGCCTGTATTGTGAGGATACTTTTGGATCGGGCTGCACGCCACAGCAGTGTTATACTGATACTGATATGAGGCCAAGGGCCTAGATTTGATGCCACGAGATGGCTTGATATTGCGCTTGGGCCGTAAGGGGCCCCTCCCGGAGTCTGCACACCCTCAGTGAGCGCCATCGACGATAAACAGATCGGGCTGCATGTCGCAGTGGTATGTGGATCGGGCTGCACGCCGCAGCGGTACTAGCACTGTTCTGTATGTTTACTTTATTTTATTTGCTTGCCTTACCTGTTGTTGTGCTACTTCATGAGATATCTACCGGATTGCCTGACATTATATGTTAATTGAGTGTGGTGCCCGAGGGGCGGACTTCTGTGCTTATCTGCACTATTCGAATTGCATTCGTTTGCATACTGTAGAAAAAGTCATTTTCAAAGAAGTTTTAAACAGAGCTAAGATATTTCCAAGGATTTCACAGCTTCACTGTTTTCCTCAAAAGGTTTTACACTACTTCTATATAGCATGATGATATGCCATACGTGATTTCTTACCGCTCATTTGTTATTTACCTTTATTACTCACTGAGTTGGAGTACTCACTTTACTCCCTGCACCCCGTGTGCAGATGCAGGTAATTATTCACCCGGTAGCGGGTTTGGCTGATCAGAGTCAGAGATATAGGAGTTTAACGAGGTGACTGCCAGCGTTCGCAGCATCGTTCTTCTCCCTTTGTTCATTATTCTTGATTAGTGTATTTTTAGACCTTGAGGTTGTACTTACATTCTAATAGATGCTTGTGACTTGTGACACCCCGATTAGGGCTGTGTGGGGTTGTAATTCCGCTAATTAATATTATTAAGTCATGTTTTAGCTGTTTATTCATGTTTAAATTATTTTTGAAAAGACGAGTTGGGTTAGTTGGCTGGCCTCGTCTTCACGAGAGGCGCCATCACGACCGGGTTTGGGAATTGGGTCGTGACAAGTTGGTATCAAAGCCTAGGTTGCTAGGTCTCACGAGTCATGAGCAGGTTTAGTAGAGTCTCGCGGATCGGTACGGAGACGTCTGTATTTATCCTCGAGAGGCTGCAGAACCTTTAGGAAAACTTCACATTCTTGAATCCTTATCGTACGTCCTTGATTCAGCTTGAAAAGAAACTCTTGAAATTCCTTCCACGCGCTCGTATGCGCGTATGAGCGCTCAGTATCTGATGTGCCTTGATGGCTTGTGATTTACTTGATCGAGGGGCGAGATGTGATCTCTGTGAGTTTGATATTGGGCTAGTCTGGAGGACTTGAGGCCGGATCTTTGCCTATGGCTTGAGCACCGAGGTACTGATTGCGTGAGCAAGTGTTTTGAACTTATACGTTCGGTAGTGCCCTATTGGTAGAAGTAATGACTGAATAGCTACGTGATGAGTATGTTATGACTGCGAGGTGTATTCATATGATTTGGAAACGACGAGAAGGGTCTGTTGGAAGATAGGAGAACTATTAGGTACTTGATTTTCAGTTCGATTGAAGGTATAGCTCCGAGTTATGGGTGTGAAGAATCTTTTCGTGTCTCCTAGTTGGGAGTGAAGTAAATTTTATGTTGCGGTATGAGTTCAGACTCAGGAAGACTAAGTGACTGTGGACAGTTTATGAAGGTGGAAGGTATACAGAAATGTTATATTGAGGCAAAGCAGGTGGGTTATCTCCTGCGGAGTGACCTGAAGTGGTGTGATCCCTATGTGTATATTAGAAGATCTCATGTGTAATTGAAAAGTACGTGTTGAAATCTGAAATTTCGGGTCGCTTAAGAGAGTGGGCTTAACTGTTGCGGGGATGAATGCGAGGTTTGTAGAAGATTTACAGTACTAGATGATCTGTGTTTTCACAAACTTATAAATGATTTGAGTTTAATCTCGCTATGGTATGGTGGCATCAATAGAGTAAAAGTGTTATGAGTTATTGAGCGTATCTTGATCTATGGCTTCGAGCCAAGTGGGGGAGTCTGTTGTGAGCAGTTGATTGCACGGTTAGGTGCTATGTTGGTTCCAGTTTGGGGCATGCGAGTGAATTAGCTATGGCTAGAGTAAGGGAAAATTTTGACAAAGGTTATATTATGCTTCATAAGGTATGAGAATCACGGAATGTCTAGAGTGTTGTTGGTAAAGAATGCTCGGCGCATAGAGCAGGAAGTTGCTTGGTTGTACTGGGATGAGGATTTCATTTTGCGGTATCGGAGTGCCAATGAGGCACGGGTGGTTCTGTTCGTTAGGTCAGGTAAGTTGCAGTTTGAATAAAGAGTGAATGACTTTCGAGAATGGTTCTAATGTGTTCAAGATTCTACAGGGAATAATCGGGTATCTTAAGGTTGTGTATGTGGTTAGAGACTGTGTTTTCATTGGAAGAGGTCAAGACTTGTGGTATTTTTATGTTATTATGGGATTCTATGTATCAGTATTAGGATTTAGATTCGCAGGAAGTTCTTTAGAGTAAAGTATTCTGGAATGTGGTGTTTCTGGGAATATCTGAGAGAGTATTCAGTGGCTTATGGGTCTTAGACAGTGTGTCTTATGCTTGGGTCTCGTGTGGTAAGCCTGGGTTGAGGAATTGTGGTGCTACAGCAAGGGGAAATATCAAGTTGAAGATGAATCAGAAGGAAATTTAGATGGATGGAGTAGCTTGATAGTAGACCGAATCGGTATGGAAAGGATATGATTAATTCTTTGTATGTGTTCGAGGTAATGAGTTCTTACAGGTATTCTGCAGCACTGCTCTTAGGTTTTGATGGCTTGCTTAGCTTGGTCTAGTTAGAAAGATTCGGTCTTGGCATTTTAATTTGTGCAAACGGAATTCGGAGAGTTCTTGATGGTCTTTACCACGGTTTGGAGATGTATATTTTCTATGGGCATGCGGAGCATGGTATGTGTAGTGACTTTTCTTCTAGATGGGACCAATGGAAAGTTCTTGACCAGTTGAGTACGTAGATGTTTGTGGCTCGGAAGGGATATGAAGTTCTCGTGATATCCTGGGATGGTATGGCACATGCGATATGTTGTGTAGGATTGAGATTGGCATGTGTAAGGTCACAGTTCAGGTTTGAATGGAAGGTCATAAATTCTTAGGCAGCACGGGCAGTTTTAGATAATTGGAGAAATGAACTTCAGATGATTTGAGAAATGATCTGCAGATGACTAAGGAAATGGTATTGCTAATTGAGGTGATTTTACGAGGGTATATGTTTCAGAAAGAGGCAATGTGATTAAGTTGATGGTACTTCGGTAATATTGCAGCACTTCTTGTCAGATCGGCTGCTGATATTCGAGTTTGCTTGGCAGCACAGAAGAATCTTAGAGTATCTCTCATGGAAAGATTGAGTTCTAGAGGTGAGTTATATATGCGAGTGGCGGAATTAAGATCAGATATGGTAATTCGTGTATTTTATGGACTTCGAGACTCTAAGTTCTCATATAGAGATTAACTCGTGGTTGTGGATGACAAAATGTGGGTAAGTTAGTCAGATGTTAGTGTGCGCTATGATTCAGTCATTGTGAACCTTCGAAGGATTATTTATCTGTTGTGGGTAACTAGAGTTGATGTGTGGTCCATTGGGAGACCTATATGGGTATGTGTACGGCATCGAGACGGCTTGTTGACTTAGAGTTGCTGCTGGCGAGAGATGTGTTGATTCGGTTGTTAATGAGCTATTAGCAATTAGGGGGATCTATGAGTTATCTTTCCGTGTTGTGAGACGTTAGGATTCGTTGGTTATAGGCACAAGTGGTGCGGTTCCATTGGGGTCTCATAGTGGAATTCGAGCGGGAAGAGTACCGGTTATTGCTCGGTGGATGGCGTATCGGTTATGTCCTTTCGGGTATGTGTAATGTATGTAAATTGCTTCGCGGTGGTTATGATGATTGTTTTGGTTTTAGACATAATATTGCGCATGGTTGTCGATTTTGGAGCATAGGGACTTGATGTATTTCATGTGGACTAGCGTTTGGATGAGGTCGCGCATTGGAGCGAAGTTGTCACACCTCCTTTTTTACACACCTACCCCGAAGGATAATGTATAAGGGAGTTTTTCCATTTTAAGTGACATTATTCGAAATGGGATTATTTATTTATTTCAGAGTCGCCACTTGGGATAGGTTTGGCTTTTGGTGTCCCAAGTCACCGGTTTATCTTGAATCCCAAATCGAGGAAAATGTTGACTTCCCGAATGGAGTTTGCGAACCAGAAATTCTGAATAAGGAATTCTTTTGACCCGAGGGAAGGTGTTAGGCACCCCCGGATCTCGTGGTTCTAGCACGGTCGCTTAAACTATTATAATTGGCTAAAAATCTGATTTTAATACATGTCATCCTATAGTGCAATTTTAAAATTGTTTACCGCTTTTAATTAATTTTTAGGAAATTGAACGTCGTTTAAAATATGTTTTCGGATCACGTCACATGAAATGCACCTGGATCCTCGACACACTTTATTCAACGTTTTGGGATTTTGATTTGGGTCGCATGAAATGCACACCCGAATTTAGGAAGGTAAAATTATTAGAAAAGCGCGCCTAAATTGACTAACGTGTTATTAACTTTGCGGGAGGCCATGAAAATTCGCTAAATGGCACGTCACGGTTTCTAAGTATTTTAATATGAGTATTAAAGAAGGCCACGCAATTTATGAATTTTGTTTGGCGCGGCGCACCTCATTTTATTTTAAAGGCCAACCTGAAGGAGCTATAATTTTCTATTAAAGACGGCCTAATTAATTAGCATTGTTAATTGCTATTATTGAGAGTAATCAAGGAATTTGGGCCTCAAACTCAAGTCCACACTTGAACAAGAGGAAGGCCTCTTAATTCAAATATGCTACCTAGCTTGAAAAATCCAAAATTGCATTAATCAATAACTTAAAACAAAATTTTAAATTCCTCAGCATCTTGGGCCCACGTATGACTAGCCTATTAATAATATAACTGGGCCTATGAAGTTAATTTTGTATGTCAAGTCTCAGCTATAGGGCTGACCATTACACTTGGCCTCCTAACAGGCTCGTTTGTGGTTAGATGAGTGGTCTGTTATTGCAAAGGCTAGTTTAATTACGAATCATCAATGCTTTTCAACAGGTAAAATAGCTCGCATCAGTCACAACAATCAACACGACTATATTGATTAAGGCACTCAAGACAATTTCGAAATAGCTAAATGATCTAGAGTAAATAGGCTTGTTAGCAATTAAGCGACTGAACCACTCATATTTTCAAACTGTGTATATCAAAGCAACAGATAAAATGGTTCAATTTACATGCTGATTTTGAAGATAACTTTCATGCTGGTACCTAGATAGTATAGAACCTTACGCACACATGTTCATCCTAGACTTGATTTTCAGAACTCATTCGAATCTGTATAGCATACACTGGCAGCGTTTGGTAAACATCACGAATCATTTAATACTAGTCATTTACTTAATGCTGCTGAATTAATACTATTGAATACAAACTCATGTAATTCTGAAATTGTTCAAAACAGTCCAAAAGTCCATTGTTTATGGTAGTACAAATCAAAAGCTAAACTATACTAGACAAGTACATATATCAATTAGCATCTATCTAACTATGGACAAATAATGATCCAAACGAGCACATATCAGGAAGCAAAATCATGAATATGTTTCATTTCATTTCCAACCCAAGAGCTACATCGAGGCAAATTCAAGGTGTGTACCTGGAATAAAAGGAACAAGAGGAAATTAGCAGTGTTAAACAGCAGGGAAAAAGCGACAGCAGTAGTTGAAATCAACAACAGGATCAATGTTGAGCCCAAAACAGCACCACAAAAGCCCAGGACTGAATGACAGAAGAATAGCACCCACAAAATAGCCAAACAGACTTGATTGAACTCAAATAGACTCGAAATTAAACCCAGGCTACTTCTGAAACTTCAGNTGACCCTTCGTGCAAGTATAATCAAAACATGGCACGGAATGACCCTTCGTGCAAATATAATCAAAACATGGCACGGAATAACCCTTCGTGCAAATATAATCAAAACATGGCACGGAATGACCGTTCGTGCAAGTATAATCAAAACATGGCACGGAATGACCCTTCGTGCATTATCACTCTTCCTCACCCAAACAGTAATCACAACCAAACGGGGCGAGGGGAGAAAAAAATAATAAGAAATGTCCCGGCAAGGGAAAAACACAAGTAAACAGCTAAATCCCGGCAAGGGAGCAACAACAATAACTTTCACATCCCGGCAAGGGATTAATCATATCTCTTTCTATTTCTTTCATTTCTTACTCAATAGTCTTTTTCCGGTTGTTATGGGATTACACCAAGGTTCTGCGCTTAGCCCGTTCCTATTCGCCTTGGTGATGGACGCTTTGACACACCATATTCAAGGGGATGTGCCATGGTGTATGTTGTTTGCTGATGACATAGTTATAATTGATGAGACGAGGGCCGGTGTTAATGAGAGATTGGAGGTTTGGAGACAGACCCTCGAGTCTTAGGGTTTCAAGTTGAGCAGGTCTAAGACAGAGTACCTGCAGTGCAAGTTTAGCGCTGAGTCAAGGGAAGTAGGCAGGGACGTGAGACTTGGGTCACAGGTCATCCCGAAGAGAGATAGATTCAAGTACCTTGGGTCGATGATTCAGGGGGACGGAGAGATCGACGAGGACGTCACTCACCGTATAGGGGCGGGCTGGATGAAATGGAGGCTTGCATCTGGAGTTTTGTGTGACAAGAAAGTGCCACTGCTACTCAAAGGTTAGTTCTATAGAGCTGTGGTTAGACCGGCCATGTTGTATGGAGCAGAGTGTTGGCCGGTTAAGAACTCCCATATCCAGAGGATGGAGGTAGCAGAAATGAAGATGCTGAGGTGGATGTGCGGGCACACTAGGATAGACAAGATTAGGAATGAAGATATTCGGAAGAAGGTGGGTGTGGCCCCTGTGGATGACAAGATGCGGGAAGCAAGGCTCAGATGGTTCGGGCACGTGCAAAGGAGAAGCCTTGATACGCCAGTAAGGAGGTGCGAGCGGTTGGCAGTGGAGGGTACGAGGAGAGGTAGAGGGAGGCCTAAGAGGTATTGGGGGGAGGTGATCAGGTAGGACATGGTACGTCTACGAATTTCCGAGGACATGGCCCTTGATAGAAAGGTCTGGCGGTCTAGCATAAGGGTTGTAGGCTAGGGGGTAGTAGTTCTTTCCTTACTTCGTTCCGGGGGTGAGGCGGTGCTGGATTAGGGTAGACCTTAGATAGCTTGCAGTTTAGGCTGAATACACTCTGTACTTGCTGTTTATCTTGGCCCTGGGCCTTAGATACCGGTTCCTGTTATTGCATGTCTTTCATCTCTTGGTTGTTATGCTTTCATTACTATTACGGTTGCTACTGGAGTTACTAATGAGTTGTCTTTTCTTTTCTTTTTTTCTTTTTCTCTGAGCCGAGGGTCTATCGGAAACAGCCTCTCTGCCCTATCGGGTAAGGGTAAGGTCTGCGTACACATTATCCTCCCCAGACCCCACCTGGTGGGATTTTACTGGGTAGTTGTTGTTGTTGTTGTTGTTATTAGCATGGGTAAACCCTCCATATCATTAGATATTCGATTGTAACATCATTGTTGAGAGAAGGAACCCTAGAACTCGAATTCAAGAAGATTGAACGTAAAAAAAGTATATCTTCACCCTCTAATTGGTTCTATCATTGAATTAATGGTTATAGACTCTAGCTCATGAGATATGAGTTGATGGGTTTGATAAAAAAACATGAACGGTTATAGGTTTGGGTTGTTGATTGTTGATTATTGGTTAAGGGTGTTGTTTACCTTATGGGTGATAAAGAATAATGTTGATTGTAACCATTTGAGACTTTAGAATTTATCTAGGAGCAAGAGAATGGGTTATTGGGTGTAGAAACACCATTAATAAGGACTATGAAGCTTTATGTCACCAAGTATTTGAGAAAATGTTTAAGTGAATAAAACATGAGAATTTATGCTAATATGGAATCCCTTTGACTTGTATTGATACAGATTAAAGTTGAAAGGGGTGGCGAATGTTGTGTTACGCTCAAGAGCAGGAAGTTAAGGTATGTGAGGCTCTCTCTATGTTTGGGAATTTTATATTCTCCCTACACTACGTTTGTTTTACGACGTTACCAATTGCCTCAGAAATATAGTTAAGCCTAATTCCTTGAATATTTGCAGAACTTCTATTGTCTAGCTTCATAAATCGTTCATGACTTTCATTCTGAATGTTGTGAGCTCAGTTCTTATTCAATATAAACTTGGGTTTGATGTCCCTGAGTCTCAGTATAGCTTACTCAGCATGTCATAAACAGTTAAAGTTTTAGTATTCATAATTAATTCAAGAATACATGTCTCAGTCTAGTCCTATTCAGTATTCTAGTATTATGTAACTCAGTGTGATCCACTATTCTAGTATCATGTAACTCACTGTGATTCAGTATTTCACTATCATATATTGCAGTATGACTCTCAGTTCCTGATTTTACATCCCTTAAAGTTGAACACTTGTATTTGGGCCTGAGGCCGCAGTTTATGCTTTATGCATCTTTGGGCAAGAGGCTGCAGTTTATGCTTTATGCATTTTGGACCTGAGGTTGCAGTTATGTATACGTATACTTGGGCCTGAGGCCGCAGTTTGTGCACATATATATATATATATATATATATATATATATATATATATATATATATATATATATATATATATATATATATATATATATATATATATATATATAGGCCCNCATGAAACTCTCAGGCAGCGGGCAGTCTCAGATGATTGAGGAAATGGTATTGCTAATTGGAGGAAATTTGACGAGGGTAAATGTTTCAGAAGAGAGCAATGTGATTAAATTGATGGTATTTCGGTAGTATTGCGGCACTTTCTTGCTAGATCGACTGCTGATATTCGAGTTTGCTTAGCGGCGCCGAAGAATTTTAGAGTATCACTCGTGGAATGATTGGATACTAGGGGTGTGTTATATATGCGAGCGGCGGAATTGGGATCAGATATGGTAATTCGTGTGCTTTATGGACTTAGAGACTGGAAGTTCTCATATACAGGTTAACTCGTGGTTGTGGATGGCAAAATGTGGGTAAGTTAGACAGATGTTAGTATGTGATATGATTTAGTCATTGCGAACCTTCGGAGGATTATTTATCTGTTGTGGGTGACTAGAGTTGATGTGTGGTTCATTGGTAGACCTATATGGATGTGTGTTCTGCATCGAGACGACTTGTTTACTTCGAGTTGCTATTGATGAGGTGTGTGTTGATTCGATTATTATTGAGCTATTGTAATCGGGGGAATCTATGAGTTATCTTTCCGTGTTGCGAGATGTTAGTAGCTGTGGGTTATAGGCATATGTGGTGCAGTTCCATTGGGGTTTCATAGTGGAATTCGAGCGGGAAAAGTATTGGGTATTGCTCGGTGGATAGCGTATCGGTTGTGTCCTTTCGGGTATGTGTAATGTTATGTCAATTGCTTCGCGGTGGTTATGAGGATTGCTTTGGTTTTAGGCATCATATTGTGCATGGTTGTCGATTTTGGAGCATAGGGACTTGATGTGTTTCATGTGGACTAGCGTTTGGATGCGGTCGCGCATTGGAGCGAAGTTATGTGGATGTATGATCCTGCGAGTTAGATTCGTGTGTTCTGTTTCTATGATGGGAGACGGGTTCTCAGTCTTGTGATGTGATGGTACTGGTGAGCTTGAGGTACAGCTCTTTCATTGGAGTCATTTTCATGATTTGAGTATGTTCGGACTGTTGCTTATTGGTGCGCATTTTGTGCAAGTTGTGCCTTAGGCCTGTATTGATGTGTCATGTCACCAGAGTAGCGTGTTGGATTAGAGGAGATCGTTGGGATCATTAATGAATACAGACTGATTCGATTTCAGCATGTTGGAAGGATAATATCGAGCTTTGGCTCAGAAATTTGCTTTGGTATTTGCCAAAAGAGAAGTGGCTTCATGAATGGTTGATCTGGGAAATGGTTATGGCTTATTGCGTGTTCCATTATCATTGGCAGTATATGAAAGTGTTGGAATGAGACTTTAGTTGATAAGAGGTTTTCTACCGGTATTCGGTTGTTGCGTACAGCTGTTGTGAATGGAAGTTATCGCTACATGTGTTTGAGTTATGTGGTATGTCATATAATTGCACCTGAGGTTACATGTATGGGTTAATACAGCTTGTTCGGACTTATTCAAAGTATAGATGTGAGATTCTGATCTTATAGATGATTTGAGAAGTGGAAATGTGGTTCTAAGGTTTATGTGCTAGGTTGGATTGTGAAAGTTCAGTTACATTGTGCTATCGGACCTATATGAGATAGGGTGACGTGGGGTCACCCCCGGGTATATGCATGGTAAGGTTATTCAGCGATTGGTTGGCTTTTGGAACAACTCTAGGCACGTTCGAGGACGAACGTATGTTTAAGTGGGGGAGGATGTAACGACCCGACCGGTCGTTTTGAGCTTTTGCACTTTGATCGCCAGTTCTCGGGCATGATTTGCCCCGTGTGGTGTATTATGACTTATGTAAATCGTTGGTTTTGGTTTCAGGATTAATCAAAATGAATTTGGAAGAACAATTGTCAGTTTAAAGCTTAAAATTTGAAAGGTTTGACCAAGATTTGACTTGTTTGTATATGATCTCGAATCGAAATTTTTATGATTTGGTTAGCTCCGTTAGGTGATTTGGGACTTAGGAGCGTGATCGGAATGCATTTTGGAAGTCCGTGGAAGGTTTAGGCTTGAATTGGCGAAATTGAGATTTCGGCGTTCTCTGGTTGATAGGCGAGATTTTGATATAGGGGTCGGAATAGAATTCCGAAAGTTTCAGTAGCTTCGTTGTATCATTTATGACGTGTGTACAAAATTTCAGGTCATTAGGACGTGGTTTTGTTGGGTTTTTGATCAAAAATGGAATTTGGAAGTTCTTGAAATTCTTAGGCTTGAATTCGATGCAGATTTGGTGTTTTAATGTTGTTTTGAGCGTTCCGAAGGTTGGAACAAGTTTGAACAATGTTATGGGATATGTTGGCGTGTTTGGTTGAGGTCCCGAGGGCCTCGGGTGTGTTTCAGGGTGGTTTCGGATCATTTCGGGCTGTTTTGCAATAGCTGAAGCTGGTATCTGGTATTGTTCTTCACGTCCGCGAGGGTCCCCTCGCGTTCGCGAAGAAGGATTTGGCTTCTGGGATTTTGTTCTTCGCGTTTGCGAAGAGAGACTCGCCTTCAAAGAAGAAGAAATTCTGTTGCGCAGGTCTTACTTCGGAGGCTCGTATCTCTCAAGCTACAATGAATTTTGAGATGATTCAAATATGAAAGTTGTAGCTCTTTGAATCTAGTTTCCAGAAACATATTATAATAGTGATTTGGACATCTGCAGCAAAAGTTATTGCCATTATACTAGAGGATGTCCGAGAAGAGTTTGAAAAAAATGACTTTTGGAAATTTTGTTCTTCGCGAACGCGAGGACCGCGAACGCGAAGAACAAATCCCTGGGCAGCAGAATAAAGTCCAAAATCGTCTCACTCTTCCATTTTTGGACCAAGGGAGCTCGGGTGAGGCGATTTTTCAAGAGATTTTCAAGAAAAACATCGGGGTAAGTGTTCTTAACTCAATTTTGGTTAGATTACCCGAATCCATTGTTATTTTTAACATGTAATTAGTGATTTTAAGTTGGAAAAGTTTGAAAATCCTCTTGGATATATTTGAGGATTTGAGGATCGAAATGTTATCGGAAATTAGTACTTTTGGTATGTATAAACTCGTGAGGAGATAAGGAACCCGTTGATGTGAAAATTTCTGAGTTTCGAGAAGTGGGCCCGGGGCTCGGGTTTTGCTAATTTCGGGGTTTTTGATATTTTTCTATTTTTTTCGATTGGGTAATGTTTCTTTAGCATATTGTGACGTATTCGTTCTGGTTGTGGATAGATTCGACGCGCGTGAAGGCCGATTTGAGGGGCAAAGGCGTCGCGAGCTAGAGATTTCGCTGGTTCGAGGTGAGTAATGATTGTAAATGATATTTTGAGGGTTTGAAACCCCGTATTTGCACATCGTAGTGCTATATTGAGGTGACTTGCACACCGAATAGCGAGTGTGGGGTAGAGCACCATTGGGGATTGTGACTTAGTCCGTCCCGATTGATGAATTTACTGCGTACTTGACTGAAATTTACTTGTTATCATCATAATTTGGGCTGATTGCCATATTTGGGCTTCGTGCCAACTATTTGAACCCTTCAGGGATTGTTGTTGATAATTCCTCACTGATTTAATTATATATTTCCACTCAATCATGTATTTTTCCACTGTTTTAAAACTCGGCCAAGTTTATTATGCCTTAAACACTCGAAATGATATTTCTAAAAATATTTTGGGCTGAGCATCATGCTTTACTGTTGCCTGAGTGGCTTATGTGATTTTGTTGACTGAGTAAGGCCGAGGGCCTGTATTGTGAGGATACTTTTGGATCGGGTTGCACGCCACAGCAGTGTTATACTGATACTGATATGAGGCCGAGGGCCTAGATTTGACGCCACGAGATGGCTTGATATTGCGCTTGGGCCGTAAGGGGCCTCTCCCGGAGTGTGCACACCCCCAGTGAGCGCCGTCGACGATAAACGGATCGAGCTGCACGCCGCAGTGGTATGTGGATCGGGCTGCACGCCGCAGCGGTACTAGTACTGTTCTGTGTGTTTACTTTATTTTATTTGCCCGCCTTACCTGTTGTTGTGCTACTTCATGAGATATCTACCGGATTGCCTGGCATTATATGTTAATTGAGTGTGGTGCCCGAGGGGCGGACTTCTGTGCTTATCTGCACTATTCGAATTGCATTCGTTTGCATACTGTAGAAAAAGTCATTTTCAAAGAAGTTTTAAACTGAGCTAAGATATTTCCAAGGATTTCACAGCTTCACTGTTTTCCTCAAAAGGTTTTACACTACTTCTATATAGCATGATGATATGCCATACGTGATTTCTTACCGCTCAGTTGTTATTTACCTTTATTACTCACTGAGTTGGAGTACTCACTTTACTCCCTGCACCCCGTGTGCAGATGCAGGTAATTATTCACCCGGTAGCGGGTTTGGCTGATCAGAGTCAGAGATATAGGAGTTTAACGAGGTGACTGCCAGCGTTCGCAGCATCGTTCTTCTCCCTTTGTTCATTATTCTTGATTAGTGTATTTTTAGACCTTGAGGTTGTACTTACATTCTAATAGATGCTCGTGACTTGTGACACCCCGATTAGGGCTGTGTGGGGTTGTAATGCCGCTAATTAATATTATTAAGTCATGTTTTAGCTGTTTATTCATGTTTAAATTATTTTTCAAAAGACGAGTTGGGTTAGTTGGCTGGCCTCGTCTTCACGAGAGGCGCCATCATGACCGGGTTTGGGAATTGGGTCGTGACAGAAAAGCATTATGAGATTTGGGAAGAAGGGAAAGCATAGTCCCTACTATATTGGGCCATATAGAATCTTGCGAAGGATCGGTCAATTAGCTTATGAGTTGGAGTTGCCACCAGAATTAGTGGTGGTACAACCAGTATTTCACGTGTCATGTTATAACATTCAAGTTTCAAGCACTCAAATACTCATGCCAGTTCAGTACTCAGATACTCATGTCAGTTTAGTACTCAGATACTCATGTCAGTTTAGTACTCTGATACTCATGCCAGTTCAGTACTCAGATACTTATGTCAGTTCAGTACTCGGATACTCATGCTAGTTCAGTACTCAGATACTCATGCCAGTTCAGTACTCAGATACTCATGTCAGTTCAGTACTCAGATACGCATGCCAGTTCAGTACTCAGATATTCAAGTCAGTTCAATACTCAGCTACTCATGTCAGTCCAGTACTTAGTTATTCATGCCAACTTAGTACTCAGATATTGATGTTAGTTCAATTCTCAATTATTCGTGCCAGTTCAATATTTAGATATCCGTGTTAGTTTAGTATTCACGTATATATGGCAGACCAATATTCAGTCAATGCAGTAGTCATACAGTTTAGTATCTCAACAGTTCAGTATTCATGTATTCATTATGTTTAGTATGCAAGTGTTAATGAAAGTCCATGTTTCCACCAGACCCGTTTAAGGTTTAGAGTTAGCGGAAGTTACCGTTAGGACAATCATCCGAGGACGAATGATGCCAAGTGGGAGATAATGAAACGTCCCGTACATTCAGTTCAGGTATGAATGAGTTAAAGGAGTAGTAAGGTTATATTTTGGACATGTGAAGTCCCATCGGGATTATTATGGGGGAAAATAGTTGTTTCAAAATCAAGATGGAAAGTGAGGTGCATAAGATTTGACAAAATCGACTAAGTTTGAAGAAGGTCTGTCTTCCATCATGGTTTAGTAAACACGTGTAAGGAATTTGGGAAAATACAAAGCATGAAAGTTGTAGGCCTTTGATATAGCTTTCCAACGATATGTTGTGGATCCCACACGGAGCTCTGTGCAAAAAAGTTATGCCCGTTTTACAGAATGGTGTGTAAGCACCGCGTTCGGCCGCGTTTGACCGCGACCGCGGTCGTGAGGCAGTGCTCCAGCGATTTACCGCGGTCGGGTCCGCGGTCAGGCCTACAGGGCCGCGGTGGCCAACTTGGGAAGTCATTTTTTTAGCCCTATTTCGTCCCCCACAGCCCCAAAACATAAAAACTTGCTCTAGAAAGGAAAGCTCTTAAAAACCTAACTCCTTAAAGGTCCCTCCAACACCTAAGGTAAGTTCTAATGGTGATTCTAAGTTAATTTTGATTTCCCAACATCCTATTAACATGGGCAAAACCCTCCAAATCATTAGATATTCGATTGAGGCATCATTGTTGAGAGAAGAAACCCTAGAACTCGAACTCAAGAAGATTGAACGTCAAAAAGGTAATATCTTCACCCGCTAATTGATTCTATCATTGAATTAATGATTATAGACTCTAGTTCATGAGATATGAGTTGATGGGTTTGATAGAAAAGCATAAACGGTTATAGGTGTGGGTTGTTGATTGTTGATTATTGGTTAAGGGTGTTGTTTACCTTATGGGTGATAAAGAATAATGTTGATTGTAACCATTTGAGACTTTAGAATTTATCTAGGATCAAGAGAATGGGTTATTGGGTGTAGAGACACCATTAATAAGGACTATGAAGCTTTATGCCACCAAGTGTTTGAGAAGATGCCTAAGTAACCAAAACATGAATATTATTGCTAATATGGAATCCCTTTGACTTGTATTGATATAGATTAAAGTTGAAAGGGTTGGCGAACGTTGTATTATGCTCAAGAGCAGGAAGTTAAGGTATGTGAGGCTAACTCTCTATGTTTAGGAATTTTAATGATCCTCCCTACACTACGTTTCTTTTATGACATTACAAATTCTCAGAAATATAGTTTAGCCTAGTTCCTTGAATAGTTGTAGAACTTCTATTCTCTAGCTTCATAACTCGTTCACCACTTTCATTCTGAACATTGTGAGCTCAGTGCGTATTTAATATAGACTTGGGTTTGATGCCCCCAGGTCTTAGTATAGATTACTCAATATTCCATAAATAGTTGAAGTTTCAGTGTTCATAATCAGTTCAAGAATACATGTCTCAGTCTAGTCCTATTTAGTATTCCAGTATTATGTAACTCGGTGTGATTCAGTATTCCAATATTATGTAACTCAGTGTGATCTAGTATTCCAGTATCATGTAACTCAGTGTGATTCAGTTTTTCACTATCATGCATTGCAGTTTGATTCTCAGTTCCTGAATGTTGAACACCTATATTTGGGCCTGAGGCCGTAGTTTATATGCTTTATGCATACTTGGGCCTGAGGCCATGGTTTATGCTTTATGCATTTTTGGGCCTAAGGCCGTAGTTATGTATACGTATACTTGGGCCTGAGGTCGTAGCATGTGCACATATATATTAGGCCCGAGGTCGTAGCTTATTCAGATAAAAAGGTTGTTCATCATTTAGAAGAGGGAGTATTAATATCCTTACTTCCTTTGTTCAGTTCGGTTATCGGTTATCATTTCAGTTATCAGTTCAGTTATCAGTTATCAGTTAAAATTTCAGTTATCAGTTATCAGTTCAGTTATCAGTTATCAGTTATCATTTCAGTTATCAATTATCATTTCAGTTATCAGTTATCAGCTATCGTTTTCAGTTTCTGTTTCAATAGTTATCATTTCAGTACCAATTATCAATTCTCAGTTATCAGCTTAATTTCAGTTTCAGCATTTATAATTCTTTCTTTTAGTTGCTTTACATACCAGTGCAATTCAAATGTACTGACGTCCCTTTTGCCCGGGGCTTGCATCTCACGATGCAGGTAATGATTTACAGGTTGATGATTCCGAGCGCTAGGATTATCGTACCAGCTATTTGGTGATCCCCGGTTCTTTTGGGGCATTATCATTACCTTACAGTCTTCAGTCTTCAGTCTTCAGTTTTTAGACAGTCAGTGTTTTCAGTACTTCATTAGAGGTTTCATAGACTAGAGTAACAGTTAGACAGAGTCATAGGCTTTTCATATTAAACTATGTTGGCTACAAAGATATTTCAGAATTATATTAGTATTTCCGCACTTCAATTTATATCATCCAGACTTTCAGTATATCAGCATGTGTTAGTTTATCTTCCGCAGTCACACCTCCTTTTTACTACCCCTGCAAGGGTATAAGGGAGTTTTTTCCAATTTAAGTGACAATCGAAATGGGATTATTTATTTAAAATTCAGAGTCGCCACTTGGGATATTTATGGTGTCCCAAGTCACCGGTTCAAATCCCGAATCGAGGAAAGATTGACTCCGTTTTATAGTCCACAAATACAGAAATCCGGGTAAGGAATTCTGTAACCCGAGAGAAGGTGTTAGACATTCCCGGGTTCCGTGGTTTTAGCACGGTCGCTCAATTATTATTATCTGCTTAATTATCTGATTTTAAACATTTTTAAACCTAGTGCCTTTTTAACTTTTGAAAACCGCTTTTACTTATTTAATGAATTAATTCAAGGTTATTTAAAACATGCCGCAAGCCACGCCACATAAAATGCACCCGTGGTTCACGACACATTCTAATTAACCTTGTTGGAAATTAGAACTGGGCTACATGAAATGTACCCCCGGGGTTTAGATAATAGCTATGATAATTATATAATTAACGCGCCTAAAGCAAACTACGAAGTTCATTTTTAATATCTAAATTATAACACTCATGAGGGCCATAGATGATTTAATTTGCTTATGGCACGCCTCAAATCTCTTTCTTCGTGACCTTACCAAATCAACCCTATTGATAAGCAACAAATCTGTATCTACTTGTTATAAAATTAATTAACCCTGGATATACCGATTGAAACTAAACCAAACTATTCATTAAATACTACACAACAAGAAATTGGCATAGTTGGTCAGCGACTTCCAGCTACTAGCTCCAGTAATAATAATCACAATATTAATCTTCCTTATTTTCAACCTAATTATTTGTCTCAACTCTCAACAACATTTTCCTAAATAGAATAATGACATCACATTCTCATGAACAACATTGACAAACGAACTGAAATTAATGTGATTCCATGGACACATTTACGTAAAACATAGCCAAGAAGATAAAGCATAACAAATAAACCAACTATACACAAACACAAAATCCAAATCAGAACATAAAAAAAAAAAAATCAAGCCAAAGTAACTATTATTGCAGCTGGTTTAAAGAGGAAATAGGTGAGAAAGTTAAAATATCGGACCTTCACATATGGAAAATGTTCTTAGATACATATGATGCAAACATTCAGATTCATGTGCGAAATGAACTATGACCAAAGACGACGAACGGAACCTCGATTCTCCAAATGAACAGTGTGGTAACGGCAAGCACGAAGGTTGCAAACGAATTCGGATCAGAAATCACGATGACAACGAAAACCCGAATACGGATTCGCAGACTCGAACCTCACCAGCGATCTTCGCACAACCCGAACACAAAACAGTTTCGAATTCAAGTGAACTCCATGCATTTGAAACCAAAAAATCGAAATCGAAGTCAAGGAGAAGAAGCAGAAACTTCTCTGTTTTTGGATTACAAATCTGCAGGATTTTGGGTGGTCTCGATGGAGAAGAAGGTCCAAAAATGCTGTGTGTTCACAAGGGTGTTCGAACGATCGTCTCAAAATCAACCAGAGAAGTTGCTATCGGTGGTCTTTTTGCTCAAGCAGAACGACGTGGGGAAGGGGGTTTCAAGGTCCAAAACGTCTGCTTCTCAATTGTCTTAGGTCTTTTTGGTCTTAGGCTTTTTTTTCAGGTGGTATTTTCGCTGATAGTCTTAAGAAGAAAGGCCGATTTTAGCTAGTGATCCCGTAGGAATGGCGTGGGGTAGCCACTGTTTAAGCTGGTATTTATTTTTTATCCAGCATTTTTAATGATTAGCAATAGTAGCCACTAGTCTATTAAAATTAATATGAAAGGACTGTGTTACCCTTTCTTCTATCTCTTTTCTTTCTAATCCTACGTATACAACTATCTACTTGCAACTTATTAAGACAACTTTTACACCATACAAGGTCTGAATTGATCGTATCCTGAAAGTAAAAAAAGTGAGATATGGAGCAGAGTTAGTAGACCTTGAGCCACACTGGAGGAATGAATTACTAAGAGAAACAACTCTTAGAGGGACAGTCAAAGCATATGTCTTAGACTTCCATTTCTCAAATGCTGCTTGAAGCTCTTCATCATCGTTATCTTCCACATTTTCCGATTTTCCAACTCCAGTGCCTATGTAATTCAAAGTCCATGGCACCAAGTAAAATAAGCAGTAAAAAATAAAGAGGGGGAGAGAGAGAGAAGAAGAAACTCTAGACGAGATCTTCATGCAACATTCATTAGTATCAATGATATCAGAAGCAATTAGGCAAATAATGACACTAGTTCAAGTTCAAAAGTTAAGTTCAATAGTTAAGGACACTAGTTCAAAAGTTAAGGACAGGCAGTCCTTAACTTACAGTTACAAGTTCTAAAGTTAAGGACAAGCAGTCCTTAACTTATAGTTACAAGTTCAAAAGTTAAAGACAGGCATTCCTTAACATACAGTTACAAGTTCAAAAGTTAAGGACAATAGGTCCTTAAATTTGATTTCCAAGTTCAAAAGTTAAGGACAGACAGTCCCTAACTTACAGTTAGACGTTCAAAAGTTAAGGACAAGCAGTCCTTGACTTAGAGTTACAAGTTCAAAAGTTAAGGACAATAGGTCCTTAACTTTGACTTACAAGTTCAAAAGTTAAGGACGCTTCTTGAAGTTTGAGTTCCAAGTTCAAAAGTTAAGGACATGTAGCCCTGAAGTCCTGAACTTAGAGTTACAAGTTCAAAAGTTAAGGACATGTGGTCCTGAAGTCCTGAACTTAGAGTTCCAAGTTCAAAAGTTAAGGACATGTAGTCCTGAAGTCCTGAAGTTAAGTACAAAAGTTAAGGACATGAGCAGAAGGGTATTTTCGTCCGGGCAGTTAAAGTTTATTAAAGCAGTGGCTAAAAACTAAAGACATTTTAAACGGTGGCTTAAAAGTAAATACATGTGTTATTAGTGGCTAACCGTGCACTTCCCCCAGCGATTCCCCCCTAGAGTCTTAGATTCCTAGTGTTTTTATAGGTTAGGTCTAAGTTATTATTTGGGTTTATGGGTATTGGGCTCAAGGAATGGGCTAGAAACTTGGACCTTTGTGACTAGCTTTGCTTAAAATTAGCTTAATTAACTAAAAAACTATCCATATAGAAATATTACCAAAATATTAATTAGCCCTACTTAAGTAAAAATAATTATTCAAATAGAACTGACCATTAAAACAAAACTATATTTGGTATTTTAAAGATTAAAAATGACTACAAAACATTATTGAACCTTTTTTTTATAATTTTCGTCTTCTTATAATAAAATAGAGTAAAAGAGTAAAAATGAGTTGAAATAGCTATATTAGGCCTAAATTAAATATTTACGTGCTAAAATATGAAAAATCTTGGGGAGGATCAAAAATCACATGTCTACAGCAGTCACTAAGTTATGATACCATATGTTGATTCAGCCAGTTGGTTCGCTCGGTCACATGTAGTCAGGCATCGAGCGTCGTGTTATGTCCAGGCCCAGGTTCGGGGCGTGACAAAAGACATGAACCTACGTTCCTGGCAACCCTTTGCATTGAATATATAGAACGCTCCTCGGGACCCGACAATCTGGTTTACCTCCTTCCCCGTGCACTATTGGATAATTGTTCTCTCTCATCTCAAAAATTTCCTCTCTTCCGACTCTCTTTACAGTTCAGTCCAGTGAAGACCAAGCTTTCGCCTCTCGTCTTCACTCTTCACTCTTCAGTAATTCAATCTCTCGAAGTCTCAAGTCAGTGAACTCCAAAGTCCAGTGAAGTAGAGAACTCCTCTCTAAGTCTCAACTCTCAAGTCTTCACAGTTCGATTTCCAATCAAGAGCAAACGACGCAAAACCCTAATCGACGGTAAGCCTGGCATTCTCTCTAACAATTAGTTATTATTGGTTTCATTGTTGCTTTTTCCCTCTCACTTAGAGCTCAAATGTGATGTTTTCCACCTTTTATTTCACGACAGAAATCAAATAATGTGTGTTTTTTGTGTCTTTTTTTTGTGAGTTAAAGAGAGATTACAACATCTTTATTTTGAATTTTCGTGTTGTCTTTTTCCAATTTTTGTATGTATGTATCGATTTTGGATTTATGTTCTATTTTTTATGTCTCTTTCATGTTATATTCTTCTACTTCTGATTTTACTTTGATTTTTTGTTTGTTTTGGTAGATGGAAAACGAGGCAGAGACACAGAATGAACTTCAAATTGTCAGATAAAAGATATAACCAAAAAACCCCGACTAGGGAAGAACGGGAGGTTGGCCTTTACGTTATTTTTGAAATATTACAGGCACAACATCTGATGATGCAATTTGGGCGGGTTGCAGGAATTTGCCACCATATTTATATTTATGATTGAAACGTGCCAAGACTTGGTTGATTTGGTTGTCTACCACGTCGCTGGAGGCAGAATTTTAGTCTTATGGGTTTTGGATTTTAGACCGATGACTTTAAGTGTTAATAAGTTCTATATTTAATATCATATTTAATTAATATTTTAACACAAAATATATGGTTTGCGCAAAAGCGCATAGCCTAGTCTTTTGCCTCCCCCTAATTAGAGGAAGAATTTTGATCACCATCTTTAGTCTTTGGAGCTTGTTAAAGCATATGCGTTCATATTTGATATAGAAAAAAGGGTTACAATATTATGCTAAATCTTAATAAAAGTCACATTTTTCTTTCTTAGTGCATATGAAGTGCAATTTTCTACTTCAGACTTATTGGTCCTAAAGTGCATGAAATCATTGGTTGCACTTTAGACCTATTTGGTCGTAATGTGATGACCCAAAAGGTCATCTTCTGCTTTAGAATCCGATTTTGTGTTCCGAGGCCTTGAAAATCATATTTTACCTCTCCTCAATTTGCGTGCGCAGTCCGCGCGTGTATCAGAAAAGCCTTTATGTAAAAATTTGAGAAAAATATTAAGTTTTGCCTTTAAAAGTGATTTAGTTGACTTTGGTTAACATTTCGAATAAACAGACCCGGATTCTGATTTGACGGTGTTGATACCCAATTTTTCCCTCATATATTTTTAACATGCATACATATTTTCAAAAATAGTGCACATACATTTACAAACATGCACAAGTATTCCTATAATTTTCTATAATTTTAAAGGCTTTCATCCAATTTATTTCTGCATTTTTACTATACAAATATCCAATAATTATCCCTCATATTATTTTTATGATGATTTAATCATCTAAATTCATCATTTATTCCCAAATGGTGCTTAAATATTTTAATTGCATTTTTTATAATTACATTTGCATTTTCTAAGCTAGAATTGCACATTTTTGCAACAATAGTCCATGCATATGCATAATTATGTTATCTATACAGACAATAACTTTTTTATATTGTTATAATGTTAAGTAAGTATTTTAAATTATTTTTATGCATAAAAATTATTTTTTAATCATTTATTAACTATTTTTACAAATTATTTTATCAATTAATTGGGTAGTTAACAAATCGCCTCTTTAATTTGGTTTAATTTTGGACCTTAGCCCAAATTATTACCTCCAACCCAATTAAAATCATAGCCCAATACCCTGACCTAATTTTTAAACCCGCCCAATGTCACGACCCAACTTCACTACAGGTCGTGATGGTACAGACGGACCAGTCCTAGTGTTACCTTCCATTTAGGCGTAACCTTGACTTCCCCCGCGAAGGGAAAAAAAGGGGGGCGCGACAGGGAAAAAAAGGGGGGCGCGACAGGGATTATTATCCGACTAAAACTAACTAGAAAAGAAAAAAAATATTTTTGGGTTTTTTTTGTTGGACTTTATTCCCTCAAGAAAGCTGTCCACAAAATCCATCGTCGGGAAGTTCCAATTTTTTTTAATTTTTTTTAAAACTACTACACTAACTAAGCTAAGATAGCACAGAAAATCACCTAGACAATCTCCTCACCTCACACTTAAAATTGTGTAAATGTCCTCAATGCACACTAAAAATAACAAGAAGGTAAAGAGACTCCCTTGTAGGCCAAAGGCCGAAGCATTAGCAGCTCTTGGGATACTCAGACTTCTCCCAGGTATGATCCCTTGTGCGGGTACCTCACACTTAGTTACAACCACCTGCTCGCTTTTGCACTCTTCCAATGGCTTTGCCTCCTATGCTTATAATCCTACAAAACAAAAACAACACTACCAAAAAAACAGCACACCAAAAAAACTAAGCAAAAGTAAAAAAAAAAAAAAAAAAGAGAAAAAAATAAAATTGGGTTGCCTCACAACAAGCGCCTGATTTTACATCGCGGCACGACGCCATCACTTTCACCACTTTTCCTTCCACTTTATGAGGATAATGAATTGCGCCCCCAATTTTGCATCAATTTTTCTGTCACGTTCCTGGGACGGTGGTGTAAAAATAAAGGAACCAAGTAATAGGTATCACATCTTGCACTTCTTGGCCTTTAAGTGAGGAATGTCGTTTTGTCTCCTTGGTGTGGCAAATTTCAGAATATAAAGACTTTGTTCCTCATCCATTGACTCCTCCATATGCTCGGCTGGATCAATTCCCATGTCACCAACCAAACACAATGTTGAAAAGTGTTTAGAATGAGGTCCAATACGCTCCAAATCCAAAATTGCATAATTTTTGACATCCTCTATTTTGCACTTTTCGTCAACCTTGACATCATTAATAATATTTTGGTCGAATAGTTGGAACTCCTCTTTTTGCTCCACAAGCTGACCAGTATCCACAATAATTGGTTGTAGGGCATCAGACGCCTCAACCTTGTCCTTGAGGACGACGACGACGGCGCGAGGCTTGCGTTCTTCTCAACTCTTCAAGAGCTAGAAGAAGAGAAATTGCTTATATACCCATAAAAAACCTCTTCCTCTTCTAATATGGGACAATATCCCTTTGCCTAGGGAGAAAACTTAAAATTTCACTTAAAAATTTCATTTTCCTCTATTTCTCATTCACACTATTTTAAGCATATCATATACTTAAAATCCCAACAGTATGTAATGCCGAGATCGATTCCGATCACCGGTCCTGGCAACACACCGACGGATGAGTATGTAGTGAGTGCCGAGATCGATTTCAATCACCGGTCCTTGTGCTTTTGCTGCCGCTATAAAGGGTTGTTATTATACTATAAATTCTTGAAATTAATTACTGTACTATAAATTCTTGCCTGGCTTTATTTTATCATCTTTTTCCTTCAGATAATTGTGCAGTAGCAGTATCAGTCCCAACACCGCCGCATACATAGAGCTTTCATCCTCTAAATTAGTCAGCTCCAGCTGCGATTTCACTCCCTGATAATAGGTTTCATCATCTTCTTGAAGCCACCGCAACAGCAACCCTATGAAAAGTGAAGCAACCTGACACCATTCTTTGATCTTATGGATTTTAGTTCCCGGCGTCGGAAACACGTCAGCTAATCCATCACCACATATTAAAATTTACATTTATAGCAACATCACACAAATAGTGAACTATTATTACGCATGTTTTGACGCCTTGCAGTATCCTTTGTTGTTTCCATATGGATAGAATGGGTTGCATTGTGGTATTAAGCAAATTCCTAAACAAAAAAATATTCATGGAAGTTATGAATGTCAATAGTTGTTGAGCATATAAAATCTTTGCTCTCTTGATTCATATCTTCAAATGGAAGCCCAAACTTTAGAAAAAGGAAAGAAAAAAAGAGATGCAATTTCTGCTCGTGAATATTACTGTTATAAACTTCAAATGAGAAATGATGACGAAGATGAGTTGCTACACACTGGTAGGCTATTTCAGCAATATTCAGTTAGCGAATATATAAAAATTGAAACCCAAAGACTGGATTTTGCACCTCATCAGTTGTCCACAGATGTTCTTTTATTTCCGGCCAAGTCGGATTACAAGTCATAGTTATAAATAAATCTGGTTTACCAAAATATTGTACTTATGCAATAGCATCCATATATCGTTGTCGCATATCTCTAGGTCCACCTATAAAAGAAGCTGAAAGGAATTTTTGCTTACCAATATTAGAAGAATCTCGTTCTCCAAGTCTTAAAATATCTAGAAGTCCTTGCAATAGCACAAACTTTGCTGGCTTTACCAATAAAGTGGGAGCAAATGCTGCTACTGTATGTCATTTTGACAGTTTAGTGCTACAAACATCTGAGTTGTTTCCTAATGATTATATGTTATGCATATATTGTTTGAGCACGTAACAGAACGTCCCCTTCCCCTGATAAATTGCATTGGATTCTCTTGCATGAATGCTTTCATGTGATTAATGCGTTACTTTTTAAATTACAGGTATAGTCCTTTCCTTATGGCCTGCTACAACCCTGACCGACTATCCCAATCTTGTGCCTACTCCTATTTGGAAATTCTCAATACACTACTAGAATTGGAGACGGATTTGTAGTTTGTTTTCATTGAATAGACTTTGGGACTTCACTGAGAAGACCCAAACATGACAAAAATGTTTATCTGAGATTTTGAGGAGGTTTCAGGTAAGGTTCATCTCATGTCTTAAAAGACCCAATGCAATTTTGTTGCTTTATTGTACATAGAGACTTGGGTCGTTATATTTCATTCGTCTTATCTGTTAAGATTTAAAAGACATGAATAAAGCTTCTACTTTCAGAAGTTCAAAATAGATCACACATCGTATGAACTGCAAAAATATCTGGTATGAAACTCAATCTCTTATGTTAGAGTCATGATCAATACACTTGTTAGTTCTCACATATTTGTGTATCGGCCTCTATTATTTGAGCTATGATAAACAATTATTCCAAGTAAAAGTGCATTAGATTAGATTAGAACTCTTGATATTACATTTTCTGAAATGAAGGTAATAAAAAAAAGGAGGGCAAAATTAATACTTCAACCAACCCTGGTTAATCTTCTTAAGGGAGATCTACAATTCCAGATTAAAGTATTGAATGCTGGTTTAGATAGAGTAGTACTTTTTTAGCAACCATTGAATTTAGAATTAGATAAAAAAGAAAGAAAGAATAGAATTAGGAATATTCTACTTTAGTATAGACCCTTATATGAGTATGTGATGCATACCGACCTATCTTTCAAAAATATTCTTTATTCAAGTACAACTACTAGGTGAATAGGCAATGCATCTACATAGCCAGATAAACATCAGTTTAAGTAGAAGAACATTAGGTGCTTAAATCATAAACAAGAACATTTTTGATTTACTGATTATGCCTGTGTAGCTTTTTTCCTACTATTTTGTTTAGCTATCTTTTATGGCTATTTGGTGCAGTACAATAAAGCTGTAGAGTTTATCCTTTTTAAACCCTTTTTAGCCCCTTCTTTGGCGTAGTGGGTGGTTGAAGAATGAGGGGGTTGAAGTAATTATTTACTTGGAATTGTAATTTCGAGCCTTTGATCTTGTACTTATTTCACGCCTCCTTTTTCCCGAGGAGATCGAAAAGAAAGGAGTTTTTCCAATTTAAGTGACATTATTTGAAAAGGAATTAATTCATTTGTATTTAAGAGTCGCCACTTGAAATAAATATTTACGGTGTCCCTAGTCTCCATTTTAAAATCCCAATTCAAAGAAATTGACTCTGTTTAAGTCTGCGAAATACAGAAGACCGAGTGTAAGAAATTCTGTTAACCCGGGAGAAGGTGTAAGGCACTCGTGAATTCCGTGGTTTTAGCACGGTCGCTTTAATAATTATACCTGGCTTTGTTAACGGATTATTACGGGTTTTAAACCTATGTATACTTTTACCTTTTACCTCTTTTGGATTACTTAATTATTCGTGATTATGGAATGATCTTGAAACGAGTCACACGTACGTGTACTCTTTTTGTTTGGCGCGTCAAGAATCATGTCACGCGTACGTGTACACAATTCACAACACTTAATTATTTAAGAAAGTTTGGCCAAAGTGGCGCGAACCCGTACCTTGATTTATTTTGAAAATCGTAATTATGCCACGCAAACGTGTACACAATCACGATGATAGATTAAGTCGCACGCACCTAAAGCATTTTTCTACGAATATTTATTTTTTAAATCGTACTCGTGTCACGCGAACATGTACACAATTAACAATATTTTATTACTATTAAGATTGTTTCGCCCTCTAAAATATTAATCAACATTTATATCCTTTGAAGGCTAAACATTTATTTAAAAAAGCAATTTATATGAGATAAAATTGTAATATTAAAAATTATACCCTTACCTTTAGGAACTGAATTCACGTACAAATGTGAGATTAGAACTAAAAAGGTAAACTTTCTTCTTGGCCAACGTGAAAGAAATTAGAACTCGGGAGATTTAGTTTTTAAATTGAGAAATTTAATAAAGGGTAATTGATCAAATTTAACGAAAACCAAACTATCATGGTCCTAAAACTTGTCGGAAAGACACTAACTGTATTTGATACAAATCGTGCACTGAATACCATATTCTATTTTAATTACTCAACTCTAATATTACTGGGACAATGATAACGCCAAACTATGTCTTATAAAAAGACACACACGGACGTAACAAATATAGTCTGAGTAATTCTGCCCAGAGTCGAACCACAGAGAATTAACGTATCAAGTACTCTTGTCAGACTTACTAAATTCACAAAATCAATTTCCCCAAACTTTGTGATTCACAGTTCATGATATATTTAACAACTAAACTGAAAATAAATAAAGTTGAAAGTTAACTAAGCTTGCTTGTATATAATTGGAATAAGGTCTAAGGTAATGGTTTCCCCCGTTGTTGATTTCCTTGGTTGAATATGTTTTATAACTGAGACTTAGTTGTCTCTATCAATCACGAACGCTCCAGCTATCATAAATCTTTCTCAAGCAATTATGATAATTTACTAGACGCACTTTCTCAAGCTACGCTAGCTAGATTCACAATACGGTTCACTTAGATTGCATCC
>NC_031989.1:55889328-55893449 GCF_001879085.1 Nicotiana attenuata
AGTGCACCTTTCTCCTTATTCAATTAGTTCCACTCAAAAGCCAAACCAACCACCCCACACTTTAACTTTTACCAAGTTTATAACAATTCAAGTGCTCATGAGAGGTGAAAAGGTTCAAATAGATGATTAATTCCAACAAATGGGAAAGACTTGTAATGTGGTTGCCAAAGAAAAAGGATTATAGGCTCAAAGAGGTTAACTATGGTAATATGTACAGGTGGATTCATAATTATATAGGCTACACAAAGAAATGCCTAAATCATCTCTAAGACCAAACAACTTTTATTTCGCTTTGCACACACACAGGGCAAGTTCTAGGTATCGCATGCAAGCATAGAATACATGTATTACCTCACACACACTTGGCATGTAACTCATTCCGAATTAGTTTGTCAACACACTCACGTGAGCGTTCAAGTAAGACAAGGTGTGTAAAATTAAGGCATAAGATTAAGAGTCTACACGTGAGCCTAGACGTCGCACCCTCAAGTTCGTTTTAAGTATTTGCAGGTCTGTACACCACGGGATGCATTCTTGCCCTCACCTATCTTAGCCCAAGAGAGTCCTAAGGGCCCTAAAAAATAGTAAAGAAAAATCTACCTAACCCGTTTCAAGAAAAAGCCCTTGAAAAAGAACCGTGGTCAAAAGAAAAACCAATGGGGAATTACTACACTACCTAAAAAGAAAATAAAATAAAAAAATCTTTTTGGCTTTTTTTTTTGTTTAGACTACTTCCCTCAAGAATACTATCTAAGTGGTCCGTCATCAGGAAGAGTCTCCTACCTTTTCTAGATTTTTTTTATTTTATTTTTATTTTTTATAACCGGCCTTAGCCCTCAAGAAACCCGTCGACAAGTGTCCATCGTTGGGCCAAGTCGGTGACGTCTAAGATAAGTACAAACAAAAATAGAGGCACGAAACTACAACATACTTAATGCATATATACACTAACAATACACAACACTAAATCAAGTCTCCCACCCACACAAAAAGAGTATGGCATGTCCCCATGACATAAAACAAATAAAGTGCAGAAGGGTAAGAAAACTTCCCTGGTTATCACTCGGAGTCGGAGACGGTGTTGGGGTCCAATTTACAAGCCCTCCCTATAGCGCGGAACCAAGCCATCATCCGGCTCTCAAACCTGGCCTGCCGTCTAGACATGGCATCCAAACGTACATGCAGGCCATCTACCGAGGTGCGAAGTTCTGCCACCTCTTCCTCCAAAAAAGGCAACCTGGGTCGGCTGGAGTGTGATCTAGAGAGTCCCTCCCCAGTTTGGGGTTGCCGAGAGGATCCGGCTGCATCATAAGATCTTCTGGGTGGTGCCATGGGTGCTGGGGCGTCATCATCGTCGTCAAGCTCAATGGGTGTAGGTGCATCTCTGCCCACTTTGATCTTCGCAGCTCTGAATGTTGTTTTTGTGGGCAAAGTTCCATCCGTAGGACTGGCGGGGACATCAGCCAGCAGACATAACCTCGTCACAAGTGAGGGGAAGTAAAACCCCTTAGTCATCAGAGGTGACCGGAGGAACATTTCATCTCCAATGATTTTCGCTACATCAAAGTCCCTCTTGGTGACGAAGCACCAAACCAATAGAGCCTGTAAGCTGTTCACATCTGATGTGTTGCCCGTGGGCAACAACCTGCTGCAAATAATGGTGAACAAGCACTTAGCCTCCCATGTGAACGACCTGGAATGAAGGGTCATGTACTCCTGTATCCAAACTGGTCGTCCCCCTAAGCATATTGTCTCAATCAGAGTGTCCCAATCGACCCCTGGGGAGTTGTGGTAATAATCAATTTCACCAGTGAACGGAGGCGGCTGCAAGACCTGGCGAATTTTCAGTAATGAGGCATCGACCACTTTGCCCCGCACAATCACAGAACGGCACATATGTTCCGGGCAGTTCGCATAGAACTCCCGTACTATCATTGGGTTGGCCGTTTCAGGTTCCTCGAACAAGAACTCCATCCCCCTCCGTCTGATTTCCTCGTACATATCCGATTTTCCTACACGGAGGGCAGCCCTGTCAATAGCAATCTCAGGGACAAAGCTTTTTGTAGCTTTAGCATGAAACCTGTCCTCTGCCTCCTGTGACTCGAACCGGGTGGCATCATACGTCGGCAATTCGGACGTGCTTTCCGTGTTCCTACGCTTCTTGCGGGCCATAGTACCTGGGCCCGTTCTGACCTACCGTGGTCCTACCGCGGTTACGCCGTGACCGCGGTGAACCTTCATCAGAGAGGATCTCTGACCGCGGTCCTACCGCAGTTACGCTGTGACCGCGGTGAGCCTTCATCAGAGGGGATCTCTGACCGCGGTCCTACCGCGGTTACGCCGTGACCGCGGTGAGCTTGTTCCTGGACGCCAATTTCGGGGTTCTTTTCATTGTGTTTTCCCTTAGGCACTATTTTTACCTCTTTTAATGCCTACCTTACCCATATTATGCCCAGGCTCGTGATGCAACGTCCTCCGCACTATCCTGCATATATACAATATATTCCAGGCGTTTTTTTTAATTATATATACTACACTTGCAACACATTCGTGGGTTGCCTCCCACGCAGCGCCTGATTTAACGTCGCGGCACGACGCAAGTAGTTGAGCCGTCACTCCTGACTCGCGTACTGGGTTCTTTCAAATTGATCACCACTGTATCCCCTTTTTCTTCAGTTATTCTAAGGTAATGTTTCAACCTTTGCCCATTTACTGAGAATTTGTTTGTCCCATCTTCTGACTCGATCTCAACAGCTCCACTTGCGAACATTTGCACCACTCTAAATGGCCCTGACCATCGGGACTTTAACTTACCCGGAAACAATCTCAACCTTGAATTATACAGTAATACCTTATCACCGGGTTTGAAATCTCTGTCCACAATGTGTTTGTCATGCATCTTCTTCATTCTTTCCTTGTATAGCCTCATGCTTTCAAAGGCTTGATATCTGAATTCTTCCAGCTCATGCAACTCTGTCAGTCGATTTTGTCCAGCTGCGTCAGGATCCATGTTCAATTGCTTTAGTGCCCACCAAGCTCGATGTTCTAGCTCGACAGGCAGGTGACAGGCCTTCCCAAATACCAACTTGTATGGTGACATACCTATTGGTGTTTTGAACGCAGTTCTATAGGCCCAGAGTGCGTCATCAAGCTTCTTTGCCCAATCAATTCGTGTGGCATTCACCGTCTTGGTTAGTACACTTTTTATCTCCCTGTTGGACACTTCAACCTGCCTACTAGTTTGCGGATCATAAGTGGTGGCCACCTTGTGGCGTACATCGTATTTAGCAAGTAGTTTCTCGAAGGCTCTATTACAGAAGTGAGTGCCCCCGTCACTGATGATCGCTCTTGGTGTCCCAAACCTGGTGAATATGTTCTTTTTCAGAAATCTTACCACCACTCTTGCATCATTAGTGGGCAACGCTGCAGCCTCTACCTATTTAGACACGTAGTCCACAACAACAAGGATGTACTTATTACCAAATGAGCTGACAAACGGACCCATAAAGTCAATCCCCCAAACATCAATCACCTCTTCCTCTTGAATCGGGTTCATTGGCATCTCATGGCGACAGGAAATGTTCCCGGTCCGCTGGCATTCATTGCAGCCCTTGACCCAGAGGTGTGCATCTCTAAACACAGTTGGCCAAAAGAATCCGGCCTCTAGTACTTTCACAGCTGTCCTGACCCCTCCAAAATGTCCTCCATATGCTGATGCGTGACAAGCCTGCAAAACAGAAGATTGTTCTATCTCGGGGACACACCTCCAGATAATATTATCAACACATATTCTAAACAAATGAGGCTCGTCCCAATAATACATGCGCCAATCACGAAAGAAATTTTTCTTTTGGACAGATAAAAGGTCAAATGGAACTATACCGCAGGCCAGGTAATTTGCAAAATCTGCATACCATGGCGTATCTTCTAGAGTAGCTGCGAGCAGCTGCTCATCTGGAAAGGTTTCCAGAATCTTTTCGACCTCGACTGATTTTTCAGCTCCTTCAAGTCGTGATAGATGATCAGCGACTTGATTTTCTGTGCCCTTACGGTCAAGAATTTCAAGGTGAAATTCTTGCAACAGCAGCACCCAACGAATCAGGCGCGGCTTAGACTCCTTC
>NC_031989.1:55893549-55983875 GCF_001879085.1 Nicotiana attenuata
AGCCAATGGTATTCCAGCTCCTCCCAGACCTCAGGAGCCTTATTATGCGCCACCAGTATCTAGTCCGCCTCCTGCACGGGGTGCTTCCAATGGTCAGTCCAGCAGACCTGGCCCGAGCCAGTCACCGTCGCCACGTCCTCCCAAAGATTGTTTTGAGTGTGGTGACACACGCCATATGGTGAGGGATTGACCCAGACTTAGGAGGGGTGCACCTCCACAGACTTCTCGGCCACAGCATGCCCCGCAGAGTTCTCAAGCCATGTGTAATGACCCAAAAGGTCATCACTTGCTTTTAAATTGAATTCTATGTTCCGAGGCCTTATAATCCTCTTTTATCTTCACCTCAATTTGCGTGCACAGTCCGGGCATGTAGCCGGAAAGCTTAAATGAGAAAATATGTAAAAAATGATAAATTTTGACTATAAAATGAATTAGTTTGACTTCGGTCAATGTTTTGGGTAAACGGACTCGGACCCGTGATGTGACGGTCCCTCAAGGTCCGTAGGAAAATATGGGACTTGGGCATATGCCCGGAATCGAATTCCGAGGTCCCAAGCCCGAGAAATGAATTTTTAAAGAAAATTGTTTTCTGAAATTGTTTAAAGGATTTGGAAATGAAATTTGATTAGAACATGTTGGTATCGGGCCTGTATTTTGGTTCCGGCGCCCGGTACAGGTCTTATATATGATTTAAGATAATTTTGTGAGGTTTGGTAAGAAACGGAATCCGTTTGATGTGATTCGAGCCTTAATTGCAAAATTTGATGTTTTAAGAAGTTTTGAAATATTTCCTTGATTTTGAGGTTTAATTCGATGGTTATGATGTTATTTTGGTGATTTGATCGCACGGATAAGTTCATATGATGTTTTTGAGTTAGTACGCATGTTTGGTTTGGAGCCCCGAGGGCTCGGGTGAGTTTTAGGTAGGTTCCGGAGTGTTTAAACTTAGGAAAACACTGCTGTTGCACCAGTTCTGGTGTAACTGCACCTGCAGTTCTTGAGCCGCAGATGCGGACTCGCAGGTGCGGGAAGTGTATCGCAGGTGTGGTCCAGCCTTCGCAGATGCGGGCAAAATTTCGCAGAAGCGGTTCCGCAGGAGCGGATTTCTCCCTCGCAAATGGGGCCGCAGTGGGCCAAGTCATTTCCACAGAAGCGGTCATTTATTCGCACGTGCGGTTGCGCAGATGCGACCTACGAGCTACAGATGCGGAAGTCGGGCAGTGAATCTTTTAAGACATAACTTCAGCAATTTTTCTTTCAAACTTTCACAAAAATAGAAGAACTAGGGCGATTCTCTCAAGAGATTTCTTCCCAAATCACAAGTAAGTATTCATTAACTAATTTCTTTCAACTATCTAATGTTTTTCATCAACTTTTATCAATAATCCTAGGGTTTTAATGGTAGAAAATTGGGGAATTGGGTAGAGTTAGGGCTTTTTGATTATTTGGTAATTTGACCTCGTTTTGGGGTCGGATTTCAAAACAAATTACATATTCAGGCTCGTGGGTGAATGGGTGATCGAGTTTTGGTCCGAACCTCGTGTTTTGATCAAGCGGGCCCGGGGTCAATTTTTGGGTTTTTGGAAAAGAATGATTGGAAAGTTATAATTAAGCATTGGAATTGGATTGTTTGGCGTTTATTGATGTTATTAAGTCGATTATGTCTAGTTACAATTGATTTGGAGCCGAATTCGAAAGGAAAGGCGGTGTTTGAGGATTGAGTTGGCCGTGGAAGTTCGAGGTAAGTGTTCGGTCTAACCTTAGCTTGAGGGATTAGGAGTTGAGTCCTATTTGCTATTTGCTTCTTGTTGAGTACGACGTATAGGCATGGTGACGAGTATCTATACGTTGATGTCGAGCATGATTGTGAGTCTTAAATTGATATTGTTGTGTTCATATATGGTACTACGGATGCTTTAATTGATGATTCTTGATATTGAGCAAGGATTAAATTTGTTCTCGTGGGAATTACTTATGATTTGGATATTGGTGTTTGCTGGGATGAATAGAGGTTGAGTTAAGATTGGTTATAGCTGATTCTCCCTTGCCAGGACGTGTTTACTTTTATTGTTGATCCCTTGCCGGGATAGTGTAGTTTATTGTTGATCCCTGCCGGGATAGTGTAGTGTATTGTTGATCCCCTGCCGCGATAGTGTAGTTTATTGTTGATCCCTTGCCGGGATAGTGTAGTTTATTGTTTATCCCTTGCCGGGACACTTGGTATGGTTGTTATTAAAGGCATATATATATATATATATATATATATATATATGGATTGGGTTGCACGCCGCAATAATATTATAAATATGGATCGGGTTGCACGCCGCAATAATATTATAAATATGGATCGGGTTGCATGCCGCAACAGTATATATATAAATATGGATCGGGTTGCACGCCGCAACTATATTATATTGGATCGGGTTGCACGCCGCAACAGTGGTAAATGTTAAGGGATCGGGTTGCGCGCCGCAACAGTACTATTATTGTTTTGTTGTAGATTCTGAGTTGTTCTCTCGTATTTCTCTTAAGTTCCTGCTGGATTTGACATTATCCCCCGTAGTATGTACCCCTTCCCATTTAAATTGTTTATTTCTGTTTATTTTCCGCTGTATATTATATAACTGCACAGGTTTATCTGGAGTCTGGTCCTAGCCTCATCACTACTTCGCTGGGGTTAGGCCAGGCACTTACCAGCACATGGGGTCGATTGTGCTGATGCTACACTCTGCACTATGTGCAGATACCGGAGCAGCATTTGGACAGTAGCACTTGGGGAGCCAGCCTTCAGTCCATCCAGAGATCCCGAGGTAGTCCCGCAGGCGTCTGCAGGCCCGGCGTTCTCTTCTATCTCATAATGTACTCTGTTTTCATTAGATTCTGAGACAGATTGTATTTCATTCAGACATTTGTTATACTAATCTTAGTCCATCCGTGAATATTGTGACATCGGTTTCTGGGTAGAGTCATATGTTGGCATTCTTGTATTGATTTTGGTATTTAATTTGACTAAGTCTTCCGCTTGATTTCATCTTCCGCTATTATTTTAATGTTGATCACCTGTTTATTGTAAGTTGTTAAAAAGGGTTAAAACGAAAAATTTTAGAATTTCTATAGTTCGTGGCTTGCCTAGCTTCTACGAGTAGGCGCCATCACGACTCCCGAGGGTGGGAAATCTGGGTCGTGACAAGTTGGTATCAGATCTCTAGGTTACACAGGTCTCATAATTCACGGACAATCTTAGTAGAGTTCGAGGGATTGGTACGGAGACGTCTGTATTTATCCCCTAGAGGCTACAGAGTTAGGAAAACTTCACATTTGTTCTTTCTTATCGTGCGGTTTGGTTTCTCAATGCTAATTGAACTTCTACTCTGTTCTTTCGCATATGGCGAGAACACGCGCTTCCTCATCTACCGATCAGCAGGCCGAGCCCCCAGCACCAGCTCCCACGAGGGGCAAAGGGCGAGGCCTAGGCCGTGCTAGAGGGCGAGGCCGAGGCCGTGCTAGAGGCCGAGGTAGGGGCAGAGCTCAGCCTAGGGCAGTAGCGCCCGTAGCGGAGCCTCAGGTTGATTTTGATGATGAGGTTCCGTCCCCAGTAGTTCCGGTGGGCCCAGCTCAGGTCCCAGAGGGGTTTATTGCTACCCCAGTTCTTCAGGATGCTCTGGTCCGTCTAGTGGGCCTTATGGAGAGTGTGACCCGAGCAGGTTTACTTCCTATAGCACCAGCCGTCTCTCAGGCTGGAGGAGGAGCCTAGACTCCTGCTACTCGCACTCCGGAGTAGGTAGATCCCCAGTTTCAAACTCCAGTAGCTCAGCCAGTTGGAGCAGTTCAGCCGGGCGTGGTAGCTCAGACAGGCGATGGTGCAGCTATGTCCGCCGATGCTTTGTGGAGATTGGATAGGTTCACCAAGCTCTTCACTACTACTTTCAGCGGTGCATCTACTGAGGATCCCCAGGATTATCTAGACAGCTGTCATGAGGTTCTCAGGAACATGGGGATAGTGGAGACCAATGGGGTCGATTTTGCTACTTTTCGCTTATCTGGATCCGCCAAGACTTGGTGGAGATATTATTGCTTGGCTATACCAGCCGAATCACCAGATTTGACTTGGGAGCAGTTCACTCAGCTATTTCTGGAGAAGTTTCTCCCCATCACTCAGAGAGAGGCATATTGGAGGCAGTTTGAGCGTCTCCAGCAGGGTTCTATGACCATTACACAATATGAGACCAGATTCATCTACTTGGCTCGTCATGCTCTTATCATACTTCCCACCGAGAGAGAGAGAGAGGGTGAGGAGGTTCATTGATGGACTTATTCAGCCGATTCGTCTTCAGATAGCTAGAGAGGCTGGGAGTGAGATATCTTTCTAGGAGGCGGCCAATGTGGCCCAGAGAGTTGAGATGGTTCTATCACAGAGGGGTGGTTATAGGGCAAACAAGAGATCCGTCAGTCAGGAAGATTCAGTGGTGCCTCGTCTGGAGGCAGGGATTCGTATGGTAGAGGCCATCCTCTTAGGCCCTTTCAGTCAGCACTTCAGGTTTCTCTCGGTGCTTCAGGTGGTCGTGGTTCTCACATGCAGTATTCTGATCAGCAGCCCTACAGTGCACCACCAGCTCCTATCAGTGCACCGCCGCTCCAGAGTTTTCGAGGTGGTCATTCAGGTCGCCAGGGTTAGTCTCAGTTCCCTCAGCCGCAGCACTCAGGAGGATACTTTGAGTTTGGTGAGTATGGTCATATCAGGAGGGCTTGTCCGATATTAGTGGGTACTCAGTCGCAGCAGCAGGGTTCACGTGCTATGGTTCAGGCACCAGGTGTTCCACAGCCTGCCCAGCCAGCTAGAGGTAGGGGTAGAGGTGCTAGAGGTGGAGGTAGAGGTCCTAGAGGTGGAGCTCAGGCTGCTAGAGGTGGAGGCCAGCTAGCGATAGATCATCCCAGAGATGTGGTTCAGGGTGGTGGGGCCCAGCCCCGATGTTATGCTCTTCCAGCCAGGCCCGAGGCTGAGGCTTCCGATGCAGTTATTACAAATGCCATTCTAGTTTATGATAGAGATGCTTCAGTGTTATTTGACCCAGGGTCTACATACTCGTATGTGTCATCTTATTTTGCATTGTACCCGGTCATGCCTAGTGATCCCTTGAGTGCTCCTGTTTATGTTGTCTACACCGCTGGGCGATTCTATTGTGGTAGATCGAGTCCATCGTTCTTGTATTGTGGTGATTGGAGGTCTTGAGACTCGTGTAGATTCGTTGCTTCTGGACATGGTTGATTTCGATGTTATTTTGGGATAGACTGGTTATCACCTTACCACGCTATCTTGGACTGCCATGCCAAGACTGTGACCTTAGCTTTACCGGGTCTGCCTCTTTTGGAGTGGAGAGAGACTCCTGGTCATTCTACCTGTAGTGTTATCTCTTATGTAAAAGCTCGGCGTATGGTCGAGAAGGGGTGTTCGGCCTATTTTGCTTATGTTCACTATTCTAGTGCTGAGGTCCTTTCTATTGATTCTGTGCCCGTTGTTCGGGAGTTTCCTGAGGTATTTCCTTCAGACCTACCGGGTATGCCACCCGACAGTGATATTGACTTTTGCATTGATTTAGCTCTGGGCACTCAGCCCATTTCTATCCTGCCGTATCGTATGGCCCCGCCTGAGTTGAAAAAGTTGAAGGAGCAGTTGCAAGACTTGCTTGAGAAGGGTTTCATTAGACCTAGTGTTTCGCCTTGGGGTGCGCCGGTGTTGTTTGTTAAAAAGAAGGATGGGTCGATGCGAATGTGTATAGATTACCGGCAATTGAACAAGGTTACAATCAAGAATAAGTATCCGCTGCCGAGGATTGATGATTTGTTCGATTAGCTTCAGGGTGCCAAGGTATTTTCAAAGATTGACTTGAGATCTGGCTACCATCAGTTGAGGATTAGGGCATCCTAAGTCCCTAAGACAGCTTTCCGCACTCGGTACGAGCATTATGAGTTCTTGGTGATGTCATTCGGGTTGACAAATGCCCCAGTAGGTTTTATGGATTTAATGAACCGAGTGTTCAGGCCTTACTTAGATTCGTTCGTGATAGTCTTCATTGATGATATTTTGATATATTCCCGCAGCCGGGAGGAGCACGAGCAGCATCTTAGAGTGGTTCTTCAGAACTTGAAGGATAGTCAGTTGTACGCCAAGTTTTCGAAGTGTGAGTTCTGGTTGAGTTCAGTTGCATTCCTGGGTCATGTTGTATCAGCAGAGGGTATACAGGTTGATTCGAAGAAGATTGAGGCAGTCAAGAACTGGCCTAGACCAGCATTAGCTACAGAGATTCGGAGTTTCTTGGGATTGGCAGGCTACTACCGTCGGTTCGTGGAGGGGTTTTCATCTATTGCAGCCCCGATGACCAGGTTGACCCAGAATGGTGCCCAGTTCAGATGGTCAGATGAGTGTGAGGCGAGCTTTCATAAGCTCAAGATAGCTCTGACTTTGGCGGCGCTGTTGGTTTTGCCCACAGGTTCAGGGCCTTATACTGTTTATTGTGATGCTTCTCGTATTGGACTTGGTGCAGTGTTGATGCAAGATGGCAAGGTCATTGCCTATGCTTCGCGGTAGTTGAAGATTCATAAGAAGAACTATACGGTTCATGATTTGGAATTGGCAGCCATTGTCCACGCATTGAAGATTTGGAGGCATTATCTGTATGGCATGGCATGTGAGGTGTTCACGGATCACAAGAGTCTTCAGTATTTGTTCAAGCAAAAGGAGTTGAATTTGAGGCAGAGGAGGTGGTTGGAGTTGTTGAAGGATTATGATATCACCATCTTATATCATTCGGGGAAGGCCAATGTGGTGGCTGTTGCGTTGAGTAGGAAGTCATCCAGTATGGGCAGTTTAGCTTATATTCCGGTCGGTGAGAGACTGCTTGCCTTGGATGTTTAGGCTTTGGCCAATCAGTTCGTGAGGTTGGATGTTTCTGAGCCCAGCCGTGTGTCAACTTGCACAGTCGCTCGTTCTTCATTATTGGAGCGTATCCATGATCGGCAGTATGATGATCCCCATTTGTGTGTCCTTAGAGACACGGTGCAGCACGGAGGTGCCAAGCAGGTTACTTTAGATGATGATGGAGTTTTGAGATTGCGGGGTCGAGTTTGTCTGCCTAATGTGGATGGGCTCCGGGAGTTGATTTTAGAGGAGGTTCATATCTCCCGGTACTCTATTCATCCGGGGGCCGCGAAGATGTATCAGGATTTGCGGCAACATTATTGGTGGCGGAGAATGAAGAAAGATATTATTGCATATGTGGCTCGGTGTTTGAATTGTCAGCATGTTAAGTATGAGCATCAGAGGCTCGGTGGTTCATTTTAGAGGATTGAGCTTCCCGGGTGGAAGTGGGAGCGGATCACTGTGGATTTCGTTGTTGGGCTCCCGCCGACTCGGAAGAAGTTTGACGCAGTATGGGTCATTGTTGATAGGCTTACCAAGTCAGCGAATTTCATTCATGTGGCAGTCTCCTATTCTTCTGAGAGGTTAGCTGAGATCTATATCCAGGAGATTGTTCGCCTTCATGGTGTGCCCGTGTCTATCATTTCGGACCGAGGCACGCAGTTTACCTCGCGTTTCTGGAGAGCAGTTCAGCGAGAGTTGGGCACACGGGTTGAGTTGAGCACAGCATTTCATCCCCAGACGGACGGGCGGTCGGAGCGGACTATTCAGATTTTAGAGGATATGCTCCAAGCTTGTGTCATTGACTTTGGAGGCTCGTGGGATCATTTTTTGCCTTTAGCCGAGTTTTCCTACAACAACAGCTACCAGTTGAGGTTGAAGAGATTTCCTTCTGTTCGTGTTCAGTGGAGAGGTCAGCCTCCTGAGGCCTCGACCTGGGAGTCCGAGTCCGATATGCGGAGCCGTTATCCCCATCTTTTCCCTGACTCAGGTACTTCCTTCTTCTGTCCGTTCGAGGACGAACGATTTCTTTTAAATTAAATTATGTGTTCCGAGGCCTTAAAATCCTCTTTTATCTTTATCTCGATTTGCGTGCACAGTCCGAGCATGTAGCCAAAAAGCTTAAATGAGAAAATCTGTGAAAATGATAAATTTTGACTATAAAATGAATTAATTTGACTTGGGTAAATGGACCCGAACCCGTGATTTGATGGTCCCGGAGGGTCTATAGGAAAATATGGGACTTGGGCGTATGCCCGGAATCGAATTCCGAGGTTCCAAGCCTGAGAAATGAATTTTTAAAGAAAATTATTTTCTGAAATTGTTTAAAGGATTTGGAAATGAAATTTGATTAGAACATGTTGGTATCGGGCCCGTATTTTGGTTCCGGCTCCCGGTACAGGTCTTATATATGATTTAAGATGATTCTGTGAAATTTGGTGAGAAACGGATGTCATTTGACGTGATTCGGACCTAAAATGCAAAAGTTGATGTTTAAGAAGTTTTGAGACATTTCATTGATTTTGAGGTTTAATTCATTGTTTGAGAGGTTATTTTGGCGATTTGATCGCAGGGATAAGTTCATATGATGTTTTTGGGTTAGTACGCATGTTTGGTTTGGAGCCCCAAAGGCTCGGGTATGTTTCGGGTAGGTTCCGGGGTGTTTAAACTTAGGAAAACTACTGCTGTTGCACCAGTTCTGGTGTAACCGCACCTGCGGTTCTTGGGCCGCAGATGCGACTCGCAGGTGCAAGAAGTGTATCGCAGGTGCAGACCAGCCTTCGCAGATGCAGGCAAAATTCCACAGAAGTGGTTCCGCAGGAGCGGATTTCTCCCTCTCAGATGTGGCCCCAGTGGACCAAGTCATTTCCACAGAAGCGGTCATTTTTTCGCACGTGCGGTTGCGCAGATGCGACCCACGAGCCGCAGATGCGGAAGTTGGGCAGTGAGTCTTTTAAAAAACATAACTTCAGCGATTTTCTTTCAAACTTTCACAAAAATAGAAGAATTAGGGCGATTTTCTCAAGAGATTTTCTTCCCAAATCACAAGTAAGTATTCATTAACTGATTTCTTTCAACTATCTAATGTTTTTCATCAAGTTTTATCAATAATCCTAGGGTTTTAATGGTAGAAAATTGGGGAATTGGGTAGAGTTAGGACTTTTTGATTATTTGGTAATTTGACCTCGTTTTGGGGTCGGATTTCAAAATAAATTACATATTCAGGCTCGTGGGTGAATGGGTGATCGGGTTTTGGTCCGAACCTCGTGTTTTGACCAAGCGGGCCCGGGGTCAATTTTTGGGTTTTTTGAAAGAATGATTGGAAAGTTATAATTAAGCATTGGAATTGGATTGTTTGGCGCTTATTGATGCTATCAAGTCGATTATGTCTAGATACGATTTATTTGGAGCCAAATTCGAAAGGAAAGGCGGTGTTTGAGGATTGAGTTGGCCGTGGAAGTTCGAGGTAAGTGTTCGGTCTAACCTTAGCTTGAGGGATTAGGAGTTGAGTCCTATTTGCTATTTGCTTCTTGTTGAGTACGACGTATAGGCATGGTGAGAAGTATCTATACGTTGATGTCGAGCATGACCGTGAGTCTTAAATTGATATTGTTGTGTTCTTATATGATACTACGGATGCTTTAATTGATGATTCTCGATATTGAGCAAGGATTAAATTTGTTCTCGTGGAAATTACTTATGATTTGGATATTGGTGTTAGCTGGGATGAACAGAGGTTGAGTTAAGATTGGTTATAGCTGATTCTCCCTTGCCGGGGCGTATTTACTTTTATTGTTGATCCCTTGCCGGATAGTGTAGCTTATCGTTGATCCCTTGCCGGGATAGTGTAGTTTATTGTTGATCCCTTGCCGGGACACTTGGTATGGTTGTTGCTAAAGTCATATATATATATATATATATATATATATATATATATATATATATATATATATATATATATATATATATATATATATATATATATATATATCGGGTTGCATGCCGCAATAATATTATATTATATTGGATCGGGTTGCACGTCGCAATAATATCGATCGGGTTGCACGCCGCAATAATATTATATTATATTGGATAGGGTTGCACGCCGCAAAAATATTATATTATATTGGATCGGTTTGCACGCTGCAACAATATTATATTTGATGGGGTTGCACGCTGCAACAATGGTAAATACTATATTGGGTCGGGTTGCACGCCGCAACAGTGGTAAATGTTAAGGGATTGAGTTGCGCGCCGCAACAGTACTATTATTGTTTTGTTGTAGATTCTGAGTTGTTCTCTCGTATTTCTCTTAAGTTCCTGTTGGATTTCAAATTATCCCCCGTAGCATGTACCCCCTCCCATTTAAATTGTTTATTTCTGTTTATCTTCCGCTGTATATTATATAACTGCACAGGTTTATTTGGAGTCTGGTCCTAGCCTCGTCACTACCTCGTCGGGGTTAGGCCAGGCAATTACCAGCACATGGGGTCGGTTGTGCTGATGCTACACTCTGCACTATGTGCAGATACCGGAGCAGCATTTGGAGAGTAGCACTTAGGGAGCTAGCCTTCAGTCCATCCAGAGATCCCGAGGTAGTCCTACAGGCGTCCGCAAGCCCGACGTTCTCTTCTATCTCATTACGTACTCTGTTTTCATTAGATTCCGAGACAGATTGTATTTCTTTCATTAGATCACGACTCCTGAGGGTGGGAAATCTGGGTCGTGACAAATATACAAGTCAATAACAAGGAAATCAACACGATTCACGTAGTCCCAAATAACGGCAAGTCAACAAGATATAAATTATCTAAACTCCTTTTAAGGTTGGACAATTTTGAGGATATTCGAAAATTCAATTAAGGGAAGATGATCTTAGCTTCACTTAAGACTAAACAATTTCAGGAGGGGTAATAATAATTCTCAAATAAGATAAGCAACTATGAAAAGATAGCATGACAATAGGAGAGGCGAAATTCTTCAGTTAAATCAATTAGGAGTCAATTAGGCAATCATGAAGCAATTAATTCCAATTAAGCATGTAGAGGTGAAACAAATAAATAGGAAACTCAGTCATGTCAAGAACACATTCCTACACAGTGAATATAAAGACCTAAGAACCCTAAAAGATCAATTTTTCCACAAATAAGTCCGAGCACGCACTCGTCACCTCGCGTACACGAACTACAATCAACATAGAAGACTCAAATCCTAAGGGAAGTCTCCCACACAAGGTTAGGCAAGATACTTACCTCAAAGACGACACACCGATACTCTAAAATGCACTTCTCGGGTGAAAAGATCTCCGGACAGCTCAAATCTAACCAAATTCACTTCAAAGCGTAATTAAAACACATAAGAAACTATACTGAATCCTAAAGTTTCAATCTTTAACAAAATCTAAAAATCGGTCCAAAAGTCGACCCCCGGGCCCGCACTTCGGAACCCGACAAATTTTATAAAATCCGATTACCAATTCCCATATGAGTTCAACCATATAAAAATTATCAAATTCCGATACCATTTGGTCCTTCAAATCATCACAATTTCACAATTTTTCCCCAAACTTTCCTTTAGTTTTTCATAAATTTGATGTTAAATCTAAGATATAATCACAAAATATAGTTGCAAATTGATTAGAGACAATTACCCAATGATTTGGCATGAAACTATTCTCTCAAAATCGCCCACTCTCGGAGTTAGGGTTCCAAAATATGAAAAAAATGAAGCAAAACTCGGTATACCCTGCTTTTAGTAGGCTGCAGATGTCGCATTTGCGACACTGGGTTCGCAAATGCGAAGGAAGCTTCGCAAATGCGAAGCCTGGATTAGTACTGTCCTCATCGCAAATGCGAACTGTAAGGGCTTCGCAAATGCGAGATTTCCTTCGCAATTGTGACCCAGTCCCCAGCAGCTCAGTTCACAATTGCGATGACTACCTCGCAAATGCGGTAGTCGCCATTGCGACCAAAACCTCGCAAATGTGAGGATACCAGAAGCAGAAAAAAAACAGCAGTTCCAAAAATGGGAAAAATAACTCGTAACTCACCCGAAACACACCCGAGGCCCCCGAGACTCCTTCTAAACACACAAACAAGTCATATAACTTAGCACAAACTCGCTCGAGGTCTGAAATCACATCAAACAACGCCGAAATGACGAATCATACCATGAATTGAACTTAGAAACTTTCAAATCTTCCAACTTCCAAAACTCGGGCCGAAACCTATCAAATCAACTCGGAATGATGCCAACTTTTGCAGACAGGTCCAAAATAGTATAACAGAGCTGTTCCAACTCTCGGAATCGCATTCTGACCCTGATATCACAAAAGTCAACTATGGGTCAAACTTCTCCATTTTCCAAACTTCAACTTTTTCCAACTTCCGCCGAAATGCCTCAAATTACCCTACGGACCTCCAAATATGAATCCGGACGCGTGCCTATGTCCAAAATCACCATAGGAAGCTGTTGGGATCATCAAAAATTCATTCTGTGGCCGTTTACTTAAAAGTCCAGTTCCCGCCAAATTCTCACCGTTTAAACTTTCGAAACTAGATTCCTTCTTCCAATTTGACTCTGAATCATCTGTTAGCTCAGTTCAACCATGCACGCAAGTCGATACACATGATATAAAGTTGTTCAAGACCTTACGTCTCAGAACGAAGCTTAAATTCTCAAAACGACCGGCCGGGTCGTTAGAATATAAAATGATAAGACTAATTTATTTTTTGAGATTAAAAAGTTTTGAATAATAATTCATATGGTCATGCTATATGGATAAGATGTAACTAAAAATATTATAGTAGATAAAACTAAAGACAAATTTTTAACCAATAACTTCAAGACATAAATAAAATATATAACGATAAAATTTAACTTATTATGTAGTAATTTTAATTAATATAATTAAACTTTATTCAAACGGGAAGAAGAATTCAATTTAATTTCCTACTGAATATACTACAAAAATAATAATTATTACAATTATTAGTAGTTTTATGACATATAATAAAAGAACTTCCTTGTTTTAACCTTTGAACTAATTCAATCAATTTAGAAAAATAATACAATAATATTTGTATTATAGATAAACACTAAATGAGAAAAAATTAAAATCTATCTATCTATATAGAATATGAGAAGCAAATCAATGTGATGATGGCAAGTGTCCTTGCTGCTATATCAATAAATTATCTTATGTTGCAACTATAGAAATATAAGTTACCATTTCAACATAGTTGTTTGCCTTCATAAAATCCAAGAAAGTAATATAAGGTCTTAATAACCTTTTCCTCTTTACATGTGTCATCACTAGGTCAACATTTCATTACATGATGACATCACATACTTTTTTGCATGTATAAATATATAACACGTACTTCCACTTGTCCACATCCCACATGGCTTATGTCCACATACTACTTATCCAATAGTCCTAATTAATTTCTAGTCTTACACTACAATCTTTCATTTAACCAACTACACATATACTTAATTTATGGATCTCATTTTACTTAAATACTAATCACTTTTAACCTACTTCATATACCCTACTATCATGGTCATGTGGTATAGCACAAGTCCATAAATGTGGGGTATTATAGCTTAGACCGTATTTAATCCCAAAATATCAAATTTCGACGAAACTCATTTTCTTTAATTTGTTTACCCTCTGACCTTCACAACACTTGCTTATCACTTGATATAAATAGCATAAATACTTATCACTTTAAGACTAATCCAACGTACAAAAGTACGAGATGTAACATTCTATATGGATAAGATCATGTAACTAAAAATATTAGAATAGATAAAACTAAAAACAAAAATATAAACAACTATTTCAAGAAATAATAAAATAAATAACGATATAATTTAACTTATTATGTAGTAATTTTAATTAATAAAATTAAACTTTCATATTAAATACAAACTGGAAGAAGAATTCAATTTAATTTCTTATTGAAAATAATACAAATATAATAATTATTATTACAATTATTAGTAGTTTTATGACATATAATAAAAGAACTTCTTTGTTTAACCTTTGAAATTAATTCAACACCATCCATTTAGAAAAATAATACAATAATATTTGTATTATAGATAAACACTAAATGAGAAAAAAGTTACAATCTATCTATCTATATAGAATATGAGAAGCAAATCAATGTGGTGATGCCAAGTGTCTGTAACGAGCCGGCCGATCATTTTGAGTGTATTATCCCCGATCCCCTATTTGTTGCCTCCCCTATGTCATATTTTAGTTACGAGATTTGCCGGGATGTTTGGTTCCTGTTTCGAGTGAGTTTCGGAGTGAAATCGGACACATAGTCCCTTAGTTGGAAGTTTATGTCGTAGGAGTTGACCTGTGTAAAGACGACTCCAGAATGAAGTTTTGACCGTTTCAATAGATCAGTAGGTGAAAGTCTTTGGAGCGTGTCCGAATGTTGATTTGGAGGTCTGTAGGTAATTTCGACGTTAATTGGTGAAAGTTGGAAGATTTTGAAAAGTTTGATCGGGAGTGAACTTTTTGATATCGGGGTTGAATCCCGATTTCGAAAGTTGGAATAGGTCTGTAATATCATTTAGGACTTGTGTGCAAAATTTGGGGTTAATCGGAGTTGGTTTGGTATGACGCCGTTGGTTTCAAAATTCGGAAGTTCATAAGTTCTTAGGCTTGAATCGATGCGCGATTCATGATTCTAGTGTTCTTTGATGTGAATTGACTCTTCAAGCGTGGTCGTATGATATTTTAAGACTTTTTGGTATGTTTGGTTGAGGTCCAAGGAGCCTCGGGTGTGATTCGGACCATGTTCGACGCATTTCGGAACTTGAAGACTGCTGATTTTTGCTGGTGCTGGTTTCCTTATATGCGATCGCGAGAGGAGGATCGCGATCGTGAAGAGTAGTTTGGCACCTGAGAAATTTGCTTTATGCGATCGCGAGAAGAGGTTTGCGATCGCGGAAGGTGGGCTTTCAGTAAATCGCGAACGCGTGAAGGAAGTCGCGTTCATGTAGAAGAAATGGCAAGGCTGGGGGCTGAGGCAATTTGTGTTATGCAATCGCGTGGCCTGGGATGCGATCGCGAAGTTGAGGAAGTATATTTATCGTGTTCACGATTGGTTTCATGCAATCGCGAAGAATAAATTGGAGCTGGGCAGAATTTGTGTTACGCGATCGCAAAGGTATTTCCGCGATTGCGATGTGTAAATCACTGGGCAGCAGAACTTAAATTTCAATAACGAGGGTTTACTCTCTTATTTCATAATTTGGACTTTAAGAGCTCGGTTTAAGGCGAATTTTCGAGAGATTTTCAGAGGGGTTATTGGGATAAGAGTTCTTAGCTCGTTTTTTATTAGATTTCACTAATCTATCATTGATTTCAACATGTAATTAGAGATTTAGGGTGGAAAATTTGGGGGAAAGTGTAGAAGTTCTTAGACTAAATTTTTTGGGTTTCAAAAGGTGAATGAGGCCGGATTTGCATATTTCTTGTATGGTTGGACTCGATATCGAATGGGTGTTCGAATTTTATAATTTTGCGGGTTTTGAGACGCGGGCTCGGGTCGATTTTTTGGAGCAATTTTTCATTTCTTTGTTAAAATCATAATTTTATTATTTAAATTAGTTTCTTATAGTTATATTTATAGTATGAAATTATTTTGGCTAGATTCGAGCTGTTTGGAGTCGGAAAATCGAGGGAAAGGCCTTCTAATTGATTGACTTTACCGTGGTTTGAGGTAAGTGACTTGTCTAACCTTGTGTTGGGAAAATTCCCTTAGGATTTGGTGTTGTTGTGATAAATTGTGATATGTAAAGGCCGTGTATGTAAGGTGGCGAGTGCGTGCATGGGATAAATGTTAAAATTTCGATTTTAGGTACGTAGTTTCCTTTTCATGCCTTGATTGAGTTACTTAGCATGTTATAGTCACCAAGTTTAGTCTATTTTCACATTTCTACTTGTCTTATCTCTATTTGCAACTTGTTCTACTTGTTTAGTTCAATTACTTGCTTTCTTAGTACGTATTCATGACTTAAATGTGGGATTCTTTACTAAAAATTTCTATCCTCGAAATATCTTGTTGTTGAGTTTGGTGTTGGGTTGTAAAGGCCATGGGTTCTATTGAGGTAAGGTGTAAGTTGTGAAATATCATTTATTTTAGTTGTTATGTTTTGGCTTTCGTATTTGTAACGACCCGGCCGGTCGTTTCATGAGTTACAGCCCCGCTTCACCCATTTCTGCTTCTTTATGTATTTTTTAGTTGTATTTCATCGTATCGTGTTGGTTGGTTCGGGTTTGGAGTGGTCGTGGAGTGGATTGAGACACTTAGTCTCTTATTTAGAAGTTTAAGTTGGAAAAGTCAACCGGATGTTGACTTATGCGTAGAAGGTATCGGATGTGAATTCTGATGGCCCGGATAGCTTCGTTAGGTAATTTTGGACTTAGGAGCGTGTTTGGAATGTAATTTGGAGGTCCGTGGTAGATTTAGGCTTGATTTGGCGAAGTTGAAAATTTGGCATTTTTCGGTCGGCAGTGGAAATCTTGATATCGGGGTCGGAATGGAATTCCGTTGTGCCATTTGTGACGTGTGTGAAAAATTTCAGGTCATTCGGATGAGGTTTGATAGGTTTTGGCATCGTTTGCGAAATTTGGAAGTTTTGAAATCCTTAGGCTTGAATCCGAGGGTGATTTGGTGTTTCGATGTCGTTTTGAGTGTTCCCAAGGTTGGAATAAGTTTGAATTGTGGTATATGACTTGATGGTATTTTTGGTTGGGGTCCCGAGGGCCTCGGGATGATTTCGGATGGCCATCGGAAGTTTGAACTTGTGAAATTACAGCTGGTTCTGCTGCTTCTGTCATATCCGCACCTGCGGATTAGGGACCGCAGGTGCAAGCTCCACAAGAGTGGAAAGGAGGCGCAGGTATGTGGAGGACCGCAGATGCGGCTTGGTATACCGCATCTGCGATGCCGCAGGCGCGGTAAGGCGACCGCAGATGCGAGGGCTGACAAGTTAAGTAAAATCCACAGAAGCGGATATTTTCCGCAGAAGCGAAAGCGCAGGTGCGCTGATGGGGTCACAGGTGCGGAATCCCTGGGGCAGAAAGTATATAAGTTCCCCTTCACTAAATTTTTTATCATTCCACCATTTTTGAAGTCGGGATTGAAGCTTTTGAGGGACTTTGAAGAGGGATTCAAGGGGAAACACGTTGAGGTAATGTTTTGAACCTAAAACTTGATTCTATGGTGATTTTCATTGGATTAAGCATGAAATTTGTGAGATTTAAGGGTGATAATTGGGGAACTAGGGCTTGGAACTTGAGAGTTAAAATTGGGCGATTTAGGGGTCAAATGAAGTTAGATTTTGGTAAATTTGGTATGTATGGACTCGTGAGAGGATAAGGATTCTGGTGTTGTGATTTTTGTCGGATTCCGAGACGTGGGCTCGGGGGTCGGGTTTGGCCAATTTCGGGATTTTTGATTTAATTTGATAATTTTCGCGTGGGCTTTGTTCCTTTAGCGTGTATTAATGATGTAATACTGATTTTTGTTAGATTCGGAGTATTTGGAGGTCGAATCGAGAGGCAAGAGAATCGCGAGTTAGAGTTTGGCTTGGTTTGAGGTAAGTAACACTTCCAAACTTGGTTCTTAGGGTTCGAAACCCCGAACTATGTTTTCTATGATTAATATTGAGGTGACGCAAGCCAAGTAACGGGCGTGTGGGTGTGCACCGTGAGAATTGCGGCCTAGATCAATCCATGGCACCGATTAGTGACTGTTTCTCATTGATATCCGTGTAGTAACTATGTGAATTAGTTAATGAGTTGTAAGTCATGCTAAATACCATGTTAGGGTGTCACGCCGATACTGTTGAGACCCGAGAGGTCGTTTCTTGCTGTCATATCATTAGCTTCATTAATATTCTGTACTCAGTCCTGTCATGAATATTATATCTCAGTCTCAGTTATTGTTATTTGGTACATCATATCATTGTTTTGGGCTAGTTTCTTAGTATTGTGAGCCCGTGTGTGAGAGACTGGAGAGTTATGACTGAGTGAGGCCGAGAGCCTGATTATAAGTGACAGTATGGGATCGGGCTGCACGCCGCAGCAGAGTATTGATTATGCCTTCGTTGGCTTGTAATAGCGCTTGTGCTGGAAGGAGCCCCTCCGGAGTCTATACACCCCCAGTGAGCGCAGTTGATATTATTGAGGGATGGATCTTCCCTGGACATGGATCTTGTCCAAAGTACTTATACCTAGAGATGGATCTTCTCCATAGGGCTGGAATGGCCTTCCTCAGTACTGGGTGACTGTTGTCAGTGATATGTATATATTCCGGGATGGATCTTCCCTGATGGCCATATACAGTACCGAGCGGTTGAGCACTTGAGAGTGGTGGCACATGGTACATTTTCATGTTTTCTGTGCATTGGTACATAGAGATTTACTAAGCTTTACACTTCCCATGTTCTGATTTGTATTTACTTACTGTTGAGCTGAATACCTAAACTGCAAGCATGCCTACTTTACTGTACAGTTTAATTGTGTTGCCTGTTGAGGTTTCGTTCGTCACTACCTGGCAGTCCATAGTTTGGACTTGTTACTTACTGAGTTGGTGTACTCACGTTACTCCCTGCACCTTGTGTGCAGATCCATGTATCTCAGGGAATGGTAGCGGCTATTGACTATTCCAGTCGCGGATTTTCACGGAGATAGCAAGGTAGCTGCCTGGCGATCGCAGTTCCGCTTTTTCTCCTTCTCTATCTTCCTTTTAGTACATCGTTGGTATTTCCAGACTATTTTGGTCTTGGTCTTTGTTTCGGAACTATTGTAGCATTGCTCATGACTTAGTGACACACGAGGTCGGGCTTGTATTTTTCCGTTTTTGTTTGGTTTGCCTTTACATCTTTTGTGGGATTTCAGTTGAAATGGTATTATTTAAGCTTTAATTGAAATGTTGAACTATTTTTGGAAACGTATCGGCTAGCCTAGTTTCACGATAGGCGCCATCACGATCGGATCGGTTTTGGGGTCGTGACAGTATTATTATTGTGGTGATCGTTTGGTTGTTTGGACGAGGTTTCTGCCGTGCCGTTGTTATTATTTATATGCATGCGGTGCTATAAAGCCTGGATGTTGAAACGCATGCGCTGAGATAAGGTGTGCTTGATACGCGTGGCTAGTATGGGAACTACGAGAAGCCATGCGGTGTGATAAGGTGGGCTGAAATGCGGGGTGCTTTTTTGGATAAATAATTTTCAAAACTAAATATAAAGTCTCCCGCAGTGATATAGAAAAGAGTATGAGTTATTTTTATGATTTGGGACTACGAGACGGTACCTCGGAGTGCCCCTGTTGATCTTCTGTATTTGCTGTACTATTTGGTTGTTGTTCCTTAACATTTAAAACTCATGTTTTCCTTTCATGTTGTATTAGCCTCCTTTATTGTTTCATTTTCTTATAATTACCATTATATTATTATATCTTCTGCATTATTTTCTTATTATCTCCAGTAAGGCCTTGATCTGACATTGTCACTACTCTATCGAGGTTAACCTTGGCACTTACTGGTATCGTTGTGGTATACCATACAACCAATACTAAAAAAAGCTGGAATTAGCTACGAACGTCGTTGCTAATCTGTCACTAAATTGCCCGTAGCTAGCAGAATTTCTTGATATTTTGTCGCTAAATGAGATTAGCGACGTATTTCTCTTAGCTATAGAATTTGTCCGTCGCTAAAACTAGATTTTTTTAGTAGTCTACGTTTCTGCACATGTTTTGTGCAGATCCAGGTACATCCTATCAACCTCGGTATTAGCGCGTTGAGTTGCTTGCTTTGGAGACTTCAAGGTACACCTGCCTGCGGCCGCAGGCCTCGGAGTCCTCTTCTATCCTGTTCTTTTCTTATTTCTTTACATCTTCATAGACAATGATGTATAGGAGTGTTCAGTACTGTATCTAGAGCTTATGACTTATATTTACTCCGATTTCTAGGAGATGTAGATGTTGAGTTGCATATTTTTATTTTATAGAGTTGTTGATGTTCGAGCTTTTAAATTATTATTTCAGTTATTCCGCATGTTTGTTAGGCTTATCTAGTCTTAGAGAGTAGGTGCTGTCACGACATCCTACGGAGGAAAGTTGAGGTCGTGACAGTGTCACAACAACAATTCAACAAGTGTCAAAATTTAGGACAAAATTAGTTAGGTTAGTTAATAATTAGTTACTCTTTTTTAATGTGAATTAAAAATAATTAAATATCTAGATATTTTTAAGGAAACTATTATAAAAAAGAAAAAAAATATATAAATAAATAATTTCATTATAGAGATATATAAAATGATAAGATTAATTTGTTTTTTGAGATGAGAAATAATAATTCATATGGTCATGTTATATGGATAAGATCATGTAACTAAAAATATTATAACAGATAAAAGTAAAGACAAAAACAGAAATAATAATTTCAAGAAATAAATAAAATATATAAAGATAGAATTTAATTTATAATGTAGTAATTTTAATTTAAAAAAATTAAACTTTCATACAAATACAAACGGGACGAAGAATTCAATTTCCTTTTTAATAATAAAGAATAAATAACACTAGCTTTAACACTAGTAGAATAGAGTAATGAGTATTTAATATTTTTGGATGTAAATGCCACTTAGAGGGCAGTGCTTGTTGGAAAATAGGAGACCGGCCGCAGCTGATACTGGATTTCTTAGCTTCTAATAGCCTGTTTGGCCAAGTTTTTTTTTGCCAAAAGTGCTTTTTTTGGCCAAAAGCATTTTTGATCAAAAATTGAGGTGTTTGGTCAAACTTTTGGAAGGAAAAAAAATGTTTTAAGGAGAAGCAGAAGCAGTTTTGGAGAAGCAGAAAAAAGTAGCTTCTCTCCGAAAGCACTTTTTTGAGAAGCACTTTTGAGAAAAATACACTTAGAAACAATTTTTTAAAGCTTGGTCAAACACTAATTGCTGCTCATAAGTGCTTTTCAAACTAATTAGCCAACCACAAACTGCTTTTCACCAAAAGTACTTTTGAAAAAAAATACTTCTCAAAATAAGCTGATTTTTGCAGTTTGGCCAAACGGGCTATAAGTTTAGAGCCCCAACCACGAAAACGGATACTTTCTCCGTTTTGAAACCATGTGCCTTATTTTTGTTATAAAGAATTTTATATTTTATATTTGTTACTATCATTCAATTTTAATATAGATATTTAATTTATTATTAATGTATAAATTTTTATAAGAGTGCCATGCCATGATATTATAATCACAAGATTCAAAAAAGTCTTTTTTTTATATGTTATAAGTACATATAATTAGTTCAGAATCACAAGATTTAATATTATTTTATATATTTAAATATCATGATCTCAAATCAAACTAAGATACAGAAGATGAAATAAAGAAAATATATTCTGAAACGAATGCGCTCTTCTTGTTTATGTTTAGTAGAGTTTAATATTGAGATGTCGGTTTTCTCTTGCTCTCTGCCAATTGTTTTTGTTCACGCTAATGGAAACCAAAGTATGAAAAATAGTCTTTTATTATTTATGTGATTTTACAAAAAAATTTATCAGGATGTAAATTTTATTGTTGTTACTATTTGTTATTTTATTTTTTTTGTTCCTTGAGCCAAGGATTTAAAAAACAAAACAGATGGGAAAAAATCGAAAAATCTTGTTAAAATTCATATCTAAAAAAGACTATTATGTATAATTTCGTTTGGTCTGTCAATTGAATAAACTATATAATTTTGTCGTTCCAATTTATTTGGCTTTTTCTCCTTTTCAGTATATTCTAAGAAAATAATCTTTTTACAAAATTAAAAAATAATTTAATTTAAATTTTTCATTGTATTCTTAATAACAAATTTTTATAACTACATAAATATTGACATACTTAATATAACAAGTGTAAAAATTGTTATACTTACGAACTTGTATATGCATATTAAAGGTCATAAATTTTAAATACTTTTATTTTTGCTTAAATATTAACTATGTTCAAACAAAATTGGAGTGGAAGTATTAGTAAACTTGATCTTTAAGAAAGTAAAAACAGCTTTAATTAGTTATGAAATCAAAAGCAAACACGTTATGTGTATTCCTGTGTAGGAGGTAGATGAGCCACGTGGAGTGAACCTTTTTTGTACACTTTGCATGGTTTTACTGATGATGTGGCTGAACCGCGTTTGGTAAAACGGCAGGGCAGGCAACGTAAAACTTGCACGCTGCAGCTTCAGTAATTCCAAACTGGAATTTCTATCTTCTTCTAAAAAATGCAAGGGTCTATAACTGTAAGAGCCTACTTTCTGATTCTATTGTTGTAGTAATAATATGCTATGATACTAAATTATGCACACTCATAATTTTGGTTATAAAATATTACTGCACTACTTATATATATATATATATATATATATATATATATATATATATATATATATATACCCAAATTTTTTCTGATACTTCTAAATAAAATTGTACTCTTAGGGGTCGTTTGGTATAATGAAAAAACAAAAATAATCCTGGGATAAGACTTAGTGTCACCTTATTTCTTATTTGGTTACTAATTCTGGGATCAGTTATCCCGAGATTAAAAATGGTACCGGGATAACTTATACCTATCAGAGGATGAAATAGTAATACCATGATAAGTTATCCCTAGATAAAACAGTAAAATTGACAATCCCAAGATTAATACAAGTATAAAATATAGCAAACAATTTATAAGAAATAATATTAGGGTAAATTATCCTAGCATAATTATTTTTAATATAACTAATCCCAAAATAATTTATTCAAACCAACAGACTCCTTAATGCTATGAACATAAATACTGCCCGTAAGTCTTGGAGGGAAAAAACTGCATGTAATCGATTCAAACGAATTAAGAGGATCGAATGGCAAGCATGGCAAATTAAATACAATGAATCTTAAGGCATTGAACAAAGGAAATAAATTTAAACACACAGATCTCTATCTTAACTAGACAACCCCATATTTGTATTTACTTGAATTCATGTGCAAATAGTATTGTATACAGTGAAAATCGGGGCTATCCGATTTTGTTCGTCAATAAAAAAGATGACACCACTTCGAGAGGTCAGGACATCGAGCTCGGGGGTCGAGGTTCCTTTCCAATATCGAGGTCGAGGTCGAGGTCGAAATCATTTGCTGAGGTACTCTCCTCGGGGGCGGGGATCTGTACCACGACCTCGTCCCCCCAACAACAATCTCTCTTTATGTCCTCGAGGTGTTTCTCCATTATCGAGCAAATATATCTTGATACATACTCACATCAGCCAGGGATCGCGGGGGGATTCTCGACTTTGAAGTCGTTCCTTGTGACACAAGGGCCGGGGACAATCTCATGAAGGGCCAGCGTTTTATCGTCGGGCGACCGAGAAGAAGAGGAGGAAGCTTTCTCCTTTGAAGAACTATTTTGGAGGTTTTCGCCATTGATTCAGGTTAGAGGAAGCGGAAAGAGGTGGAGTTTGACATTTTTTGGCGCTAAAAGGGTGGGAGCGACAGGTAATGAAAGAGAGAGATGAAGAGAGGGAGAGATCAGGGAAGTTTGAAGGTGGAAGCAAAGTTTTTGATTCGAATGAGGAGCCCTGTATTTATATGCACACGGTGACGGTTCGGCGGCGCTAGTGGTCGACTGCCACTGGCAAGCATTTAATGTTTTGGTGAAACGAACCGATGGGACGTTTTGGTCACCTTAAGCGCTTACATTACAGGATGACATCACTATCAAGGTCTCCGGAAAATCGAGGTTCTAGTCGTTTCTTATTATTTTATTCTATGAAACGAGGGGACTATCTGTATACGATGGAAATCGGGGCTACCCGATTTCGTTCTTCAATGGAAAAGATGACACCGCTTCGAGAGGTCAGGAAATCGAGCTCGGGATCGAGGTTCCTTTCCAATATCGAGGTCGAGCTCGAAATCATTTGCCGAGGTCGGAAGAAGGCATACCTCGAGATAATACCGTTATGATTCAGTAACAGAAAGAGCGAGATACCTGCAACAACCAGAAGATCACGGCGTAAATTGTGGGATGAATTGACCCTTGGCGGTTAGACAGCTGTCAAATATGATTTCTTACTGTAATTAGAAGTGTACTACCTTATTTAGGACTCCCCTATTATATAATGGGGAGCCCATTCATTTGTAAGACACGTTTTCGACTGATAAGATAATATATACTCTTTATTCTCTAGTTATTTTATTCACTGTTCATCAGAGCTGCTTTGTAACTTGCTATTCCTACTATTCCACCTCGAGGTTATCTTAGCTCGAGGTCGAGATTTGGCTCGCGCACTGGTTTGACTTATTTTATTCTTCAATTTATATATATTTAATTCCTTGTTTATCAATTGGTATTGGATTAAATCACATATCCTTAAAATCACAATATAAGTTTAATTGTTACTCGGATTTTAGGGTAAACAACTATCACATTCTTAATCAGTTTGAAAGGGTTTTTTAATACCTATTTTTATCACGTGGCACAGCCGGTACAAAATGCCTATGCAAACACAAGAAAAAAGTGATAGAAAATTTACTCTCCCTGTCCCAAATTATGTGTCGTACTTTTCTTTATGGTTTGTCCAAAACGAATATCTAACTTCCTTATATAAAAATAATTTAACATAAAAATTCCTACTTTACCCTTAATAAATAATTTACCGCCATTCGGATGAGCTTCTCCCAATTATGTCTGGTAATAGAATAGGGCGGCTTGCTCTGACCAAGACTCCACTTTTTGCTTCGTCCGCGGAGCGTATGAATTTTTTGTTTTAGATTACAAGTTTCAAAAGTCTCTTTTCTTTCTTAAACTCCATACTGAGTCAATCACCGCTACTTAAATTGGGTGGAGGAAGTACAATAATATACAAAATAGGTAAGTACTAGTACTACTCCCTCCGTTTCAAATTAAATGACATACTTTCCTTATTAGTCCGTTTCAAAAAGGATGACACATTTTTATATTTGGAAATAATTTAACTTTAAACTTGTTATTTTACGCACTTTACCCTTAGTAACATGTTTTTATAGCCATACAAATATCATGGTCCCACAAAATTCTTGCCCCTTAATCTTTTAAGATTTCAAAAGTCTTTTTTTTTTTGTTAAATTTTATGTTATGTTAAACTACATTATATAAATTGAAACGGATAGAGTATTTATATTTAACTTGTTATGTTAAATGGCACATAGAGAACGGTGTAGGGAAGGTGATTGCAACACATATGGATAACCTTAAGTTCTTCGCATTGTTTTGTCAGCCATAGAAATAGATATTTTCACGTGAATGTAGTCTTCTTTTTCAGTAGAATCTAAAACTGATATGTGATAGCCTCATTTTCTCTTGTTTGTGTGTAAGTTCTCTTTAAAATTCTATGTTTGGACAATTTTAGCAGCCACGTCGGAAATCGGAATTAGATATTTTGACGTGAATGTTGTCTTCTTGTTCTGTAGGTAGAATCTAATACTGACATGTGATTGCCCCTTTTCCTTTCGTTTTCTGCGAGTTTTTTTATGTCCTTTAGTGCCTTTAAAACGTAAGCAATGCTACCATCATTAAAACGTTCTTAGTTAAGATTCGTACGTGTGTACATGAACCAAAAACCATGTTTATATACTTACTCTACCCTTCCCAATGAGTATATTATTTTGACTTTACGTAATCACTAAGAAAACCAGAGTAATAAGGTATAGAAGTGCTTTTGTTCTTTTTTTTCTTAAGGATATACATTCTATTATTAGAGGAAATAACGACACAAACATCCAAAAGAATTACGAGCCTCGTTTAGAAGCCAAACGGGGAACACGTGAATAAGATCAAAAGGGACAAAAATAAAAGAAAGAAGCCACGCATATCGGCAAATTTGATAAATAACTAAACTAGGGCGTCATACAAACCTGAAAAACCAAATTAAAACGAAAATCGAACCAAACTGGAAAAAAAACATCGATATTTTTTTTTGGTTTGGTTTGGTTTGGTTTTGATTTTGATTTTGTATTTTAAAACCCGACCAAATTTAATTTAGATTTTGCTTTTGTTTTAATCAAAAAATAACCGAAAAAATCGAACCAAACCGACTATAGAAATAGCTATTTAAAATTTATTATTACACCTATATACATGTATATTTTAATACAAAGTTTCTAAAATTTTATGGTACATGTTAATCATTTGCACTTTTAGTCTAGTTCGTTTGCTATTATAATAATCTAGATCTTTGTCTTTACATTCTAGTTTGATTGGTAGTTTTCTTTGCTAAGTACAAGAATCTATTTCGTATTAAAAATAATTTATTTTTAATTGAGTCCTTAAATTATTCATCACTATTTGAATCAACTATCATCATCAATATATCTTGGTAAATAATAGATTTCTCAAAGAGCATTTAGTTTGATAGTGTTACGTTAAAAATAATATCGCCGGAAAATGTATTTGGTAATGTATATCTCACATTTAAGAAAAAACCAAAAAATCCGCGAAAATACTGAAAAATTAAGTCGATAAAAATCGACTTAATTGGTTCGCTTGGTTTCAATATTTGAAAAATTGACTTACTTGGTTTGGTTTGTTTTTAAGGGAAAATCGATCCAAACCGAATCATAACACCCCTACTAAACTTCTATTTGAAAAACTAAGAGGGCTTAGTTGTCAGCTTGGAAACTACTCCCTCCTTCCAAATTTACTTGTCCACTGTTAACTTGGCACACCCCTTAAAAAATAATAAATAATATGATAAATTTACTTTATTACCCCTATGTATAATATGTTAAAAAATAAATTAGCAATAAACAGTACTTAATTTCTAGATTGGACAAATAAAAATGTACCTTTATTTTTATTATATAATAAACAAGTAAACTTAGACGGAAAGAGTGGACAACTAAATTGACGACCTTTCTTCTTTATTGTGCAGGCAAGCTACTCCGGCATACAAGTGCCGCAAGCTTCAATTCTTCTTCCTATTCCTATATCACATCAAACATGTATTATAGAAAAAAAAGCTAAAATATGACTAAAAGTGTTTGATCACGCTCAACTATGCCTTCTAAAAAAGACTAAGCGATCGTTGTAAATATATTTCGGTTAACAATTCAGGAGCCGAATCCCCACAGGGAATTAACCTATTAAGCACAACTACTAGACTCGCTCAAATTCACACAATCAATCTTCAGAAATATTTAAATAACAAATTGGTTGTTTACTAACTAAATATCACGTAATGAAAATGCAGTAATTGATAACTAACTATGAATAGGTTGTAGACAAGAATTGAAATGATCTAAGGTTATGATTTCCCCTATTGTCGGATTCCTTTCCGCTACATTTTCTATAAATTTGCCTAAGTTCTCTACCGATCATGAGCTCTTTGAGTGTCGTAATTCTTTTTAGAGCAACTACCATAATTTACTGGACATATTCTTCCGAATTACGCCAGCTGGCACTAAGTACGGCTCACTTGGATCGCACCAAGGTTTCGTTATTCCTAATTCCACCTTTATACCCTCCGTATTGATCCCTCATATACGTTAGGAGTGATGTTGTTCAACAAGTACCTAAATATGTACTCTCTTTCAAGTAACACACACTAAATAGGCACAGTCGATTGAGAGCTCTTCAACCAACCACAATATAAACGTAGTTGAACAAATAAAGAGAAACTACGGCAAATCTATATTAACGTAACAGGAAAATCATCCTCGAATAGGCTCGATCAAAACCCTAGATTAGGAGTTTAGCTACTCATACTCATAGTAACAATATCCCAAGTATTTTGCATAAATAAATTACAAAGTAAAGATGAAGGAATGTAGAAATCGATGATTCTATCTCCAACGAGTGTTCCTCGAGCTATTCTTGCCTCCGGTCGCCAAAACTCCTCCAAAAGTGGTGTTTAATGTCTATTTATATGTGTAGGGTGATGAGTGGTGATTTTACCACTCATTCTAGTCTCTTTTCTTTAGCTTTTGTCACGACCCATTTTCACAAATAGGTCATGAGGGCGCCTGACACCGTTGTCAGGCAAGCCATTGCGGAAACATTTCTAAAATTTCTTATGTTGCTTCTGTTTAGAAATAAGTGAGATAAACACTTAACTTGGAACTTAAACCAGAAAAGAAACGAAATACTGTAAATAATATGATTACACAACCCCAAAATAATCGTCTACCAAAGTGTGTGCTAGAATCTGGTGTCACAAGCTACGGGCAGCTAGTAGAATATACATCCAAAAGAATATCACACTATCCTACTGTCTGAATCCAAATAGACAGAAAATATAAATACAAAGGAAAGACTTCTTCGGCTGCGGGTCGACATGAAGGGAAAATAGCTCACTGTAGGAGTCCCAAGTCCGCTCACGGATGCGCACCAGTATCATAACCAGATCCACCTGTCTCAGATCCTGTACATTTAAGTACAGAAGTGTAGCATGAGTACATAGACAATATGTACCCAGTAAGTATCCCGTCTAATCTCGAAGAAGTAGAGACGAGAGGTCGACTTGATACTCACTAGGGTCAGATAATATTATAAGTATAATTTTAACAATGAAAAATCTTTAATAGGCAACAGTTTACAACAAGGCATATAAGTCATATTCTCACTAGGATTCCAATTAATCAATTACTTCAGTTACAATTATCAATTCATTTCGGGCCATGAAAGGCAATACCAATATTTAACACTCTCAGGCAAAGCTATATAAACATGCGCTAATATGCCGAGGCGACGGCCCGATCCAACAGAAATAAACTGTGCACTTGCCGAGGGTCGACGGCGCGCCTATAGATGCATCTATTCATACCGAGGCGATCGGCCCGATCCAAAAATAAGAAGAAATATCAAGTATACACACAAGGCACATCAATAGTCATTAATGCCAAGCAAGACTTCAACAATAATACAAGTACGTTCTTATTCCCTTTTTAAATCTCTAGCATATCCTAGGTGCTCGTAGTAACAGATAATATAGAGAGTCATATAAAATAAGTATGATGTGGGTCCTAAACTACCCGGACAATTAATATAGTAGTAGCTACGCACGGACTCTCGTCACCTAGCGCGTGCGTAGCCCCCGCATTTAGCAACAATTACTCAATTATTAATCCTATGGGGACAGTTCCCTCTTACAAGGTTAGAAAGGAGACTCACCTCGCTCCAAAGCGCACTTCCAATACAAGAACAAGCCCAAGCTCTTAATTCGGAACCGAACGATCACAAACTAGTTAAAATAAGTAAGAACTAGTCAATAAATGCCTACAAGGTCGAATTCTAACTATTTAAGTAATTTCTCAACCTTTTCCACAAGTTTTCTAAATTTCGACCCTGGGCCCACGTGCCCGGATTCCGATATTTTCGAAGGAAATTGTTCTCTACAACCTAAGGATCAATAATATATGATTTCTAGTCCATTTCATAACAAATTTCATGCTTAAATCTTAGTTTTATTAAAACCCTAGGTCTAGCTCTAACCCTTTGATTTTATCAAATTTTTAGTGTTTAATCTACCTAATATACACGTATTTAAACTAATAATGAATGGGAGTAACTTACCTTGAAGTACTATGTTGAAATCCTCTCTTTGGAAGCCCCCAAATCGCCTAAGTGTGGAGTGTGAAATGATAAAAATGGTGTTGAGTTCGAATTAAATGAAGGCCACTGCCCAGCGATTTCCGCTTCTGCGGTTTGGGGACCGCACCTGCGGTCCTGCACCTGCGGTCCCGCACCTGCAAAAATGGAGCCGCATCTGTGAAATTGGGCAAGAGGGGGTTGGACCGCTTCTGCGGTCTAAGGCCCGCATATGCGGAACCGCTTCTGCGGTTATTGGGCCGCTTCTGCGGCTTGGGCCCTAAATGGTTGGACCGCTTCTGCGGTCTGGGGGTCGCTTAAGCGGAACCGCTTCTGCGGTCCCTGGGCCGCTTCTGCGGTGGGCTGACCGCATCTACGGTTCCGCTTCTGCGGTCCAAGAACCGCAGATGCGGTTATGACAGAAGCAACAACTTCAGCTCTTCTTCAATTTTCCTACTTCGCTCGAACCTCGCTCGTTTGACGCTCGGGGCTCCCGAGCCCCGCCCGAACATACCGACAAGTCTGAAATCACGAGGCGGACCTACTCGAACCCTCGGAACTCCCAAAACAACGCTAAATCTTGGAATCACCCCCTAAAACCAAATGAATTAAACTATTGAATCTTCAAGTTCTTAATTCTCCTCTAACGGGTCAAAACGCCCTTAAACTACTTGGATTGACGCCAAATTTTACGGGTAAGTCTTAACTGATATTTCGGACCTGTACCAAGTTTCGGAACCAAAATCCAAGCCCGGTACCTAGGAAATCAATGAGTACTTAGTTTATTTAATTCTTTATAACTTCAGTTTAACAATTTCACATAAAAATTCATTACTCGGGCTAGGGACCTCGGAATTCGATTCCGGACATACGCCCAGGTCCCATATTTTCCCACGGACCCTCCGGGACCGTCAAATCACGAATCCGGGTCCGTTTTCCAAGAAAGTTGACCGAAGTCAAACTTGGCCTTTTAAGAAAATCTTAAAGAAGCAAATGGACATATTCTACTCGAAAACTCTTCCAACTCCCGAACCAACCGTCCCCGCAAGTTATAAATTAGTTAAAGCAAGTACAGGAGGCTTTATTTAGGGGAACAGGGTTCTAAAAGGCAAAACGATCGGTCGGGTCGTTACATTCTCCACCTCATAAACAAACGTTCGTCTTCGAACGGATATAGAAAGACCTGGACTGCTGAATAAGTGGGGATATCTGCTCCGCATGTCCTCCTCGGACTCCCAGGCCGCCTCCTCGACCGGTTGGCCCCTCCACTGGACTCTCACTGCAAAAATCTTCTTGGACCTCAGCTGGCGATCCTGTCTATCAATAATAGCAACTGGCTCCTCCTCATAGCCCAAACTCTCATCTAACTAAATGGTGCTGAAGTCCAACACGTGGGATAGGTCGGCATGATACTTCCGAAGAATCGAGACATGAAAAACTGGGTGAACTCCCGCTAAACTAGGGGGTAAGGCAAGCTCATAAGCCACCTCCCCAACTCCTCTCAACACCTCAAAGGAGCCAATGAACCTTGGGCTCAACTTGCCCTTCTTCCCGAACCTCATAATGCCCTTCATGGGGGAGACTTTCAAGAGAACCTTCTCGCCAACCATAAATGATATATCCCGCGCCTTCTGGTCCGTGTAGCTCTTTTGCCTGGACTGAGCTGTGCGAAGCCTCCCCTGAATCAACTTTACCTTATAAAAGGCATCCTGTACCAAATCTGTGCCAAGTAACTTAGCCTCACCAGGCTCAAACCACCCGATAGGAGAACGATAACGTCGACCATATAAATCCTCGTACGGGGCCATCTCTATGCTGGACTGGTAGCTGTTGTTCTACGCAAACTCCACTAAGGGCAAGAACTGATCCCACTGCCCTCCAAAGTCAATCATACATGCTCTAAGCATATCCTCCAAGATCTGCACTGTCCGCTCCGACTGTTCGTTGGTCTGAGGATGGAATTCTGTTCTAAGCTCTACACGAGTCCCCAACTCACTCTCACGGCTCTCCAGAAATGAGAAGCGAACTTAGGGCCTCTGTCTGATATGATGGACACCGGCACACCAAGCAATCGGACTATCTCCCGAATGTAAATCTGAGCATACCTCTCCGCTGTATAAGTAGTCGCCACTGGAATAAAATGGGCCGATTTGGTCAACCTATCCACAATGACCCACACTGAATCAACCTTCCGCAAAGTCCGCAGTAGCCCAACTACGAAGTCCATGGTGATGCGTTCCCACTTCCACTCTGGTATGGGCATCTGCTGAAGGAGGCCACCTGGCCTCTGATGTTCATACTTGACCTGCTGGCAATTCAAACACTTAGTCACATACTTCACTATGTCCTTCTTCATCACCCGCCACCAGTAATGCTGCCTCAAATCACGATACATCTTCGTAACTCCCGAGTGGATAGAATACCGCGAATTGTGTGCCTCCTCTAGGATCCTCTCCCTCAGACCATCAACATTAGGAACACATAGACGACCCTGGAGTCGCAGAACGCCATCCTCACTAATAGAAACCTCCTTGGAACCTCCCTGATGTACCGTCTCTCTGAGAACTGCCAAATGTGGATCATCGAACTGTCGGGCCTTAATCTCCCCCAATAACGAGGACTGAGCAACCACACATGCTAGAACTCGGCTGGACTCTGAAATGTCCAACCTCACAAGCTTGTTAGCTAAGGACTGGATGTCCAGAGCTAGGGGCCTCTCCTCTGCTGGAATGAATGCCAAGCTACCCATGCTCTCCGCCTTTCTGCTCAAGACATCCGCTACCACATTCGCCTTGTCCGGATGATAAAGAATGGTAATGTCATAATCCTTCAGCAGCTCAAGACACCTGCGCTGTCTCAAATTGAGATCCCTCTGCCTGAATAAATGTTGTAAGTTGCGGTGATCAGTGTACACCTCACAAGGCACCCCATACAAATAGTGCCTCCATATCTTAAGAGCATGAACAATCGCTGCCAACTCCAGATTGTGCACAGGGTAATTCTTCTCATGAATCTTCAGCTGACGCGAGGCATATGCAATAACTCGCCCCTCCTGCATCAACACACATCCCAAACCAACGCGCGAAGCGTCACAATATACCGTATACATCCCCGTACCGGAAGGCAATACAAGAACTGGTGCCGTAGTCAAAGCTACCTTGAGCTTCTGAAAGCTCTCCTCGCAATCATCGGACCAAATGAATGGGGCACCCTTCTGGGTCAGTCTAGTCAAGGGTGATGCAATAGATGAAAAACCCTGCACAAATCGCCGGTAATAACCTGCTAATCCCAGGAAACTCCTGATCTCGGTCACTGAAGTGGGATGTGGCCAACTCTGAACTGCCTCAATCTTCTTGGGATCTACCTTAATACCCTCTCCGGACACAATATGCCCCAAGAATGCCACTGACTCAAGCCAAAACTCACACTTGGAGAACTTAGCATACAGCTTCTGCTCTCGCAAGGTCTGAAGCACTACTCTCAAATGTTGCTCGTGCTCCCCCAGGCTACGTGAGTATATCAAGATGTCGTCAATGAAGACGATAACAAAGGAATCAATATAAGGCCTGAACACCCTGTTCATCAGGTCCATAAATGCTGCGGGTGCATTGGTCAAGCCGAAAGACATCACCAGAAACTCATAGTGGCCATATCTAGTCCTGAATGCAGTCTTAGGAACATCCGAGTCCCGAATCTTCAGCTGATGATACCCTAACTTCAGGTCAATCTTAGAGAACACTCTAGCTCCCTGCAACTGGTCGAACAAATCATCAATACGAGGCAACGGGTACTTGTTCTTGATGGTGACCTTGTTCAACTCGCGGTAATCAATGCACATCCGCATGGTCCCATCCTTCTTCTTCACAAATAGCACTGGTGCGCCCCAAGTTGATACACTGGGCCTGACAAATCCCTTTGCTAACAACTCCTCCAGCTGCTCCTTCAACTCCTTCAACTCCTTAGGAGCCATACGGTATGGCGGAATAGATATAGGCTGAGTGCCTGGGGCCAAGTCAATACAGAAATCAATATCACGATCCGGAGGAATGCCAGGAAGATTAGAAGGAAATACATCGGCGAACTCTCGGACCACTGGCACTGAATCAATCGTCGGAGACTCTGTGGTGACGTCTCGAACATAAGCTAGATAGGCCAAACACCCCTTCTCGACCATGTGTCGAGCCTTCAGGAAAGAGATAACCCTGCTAGGCATATCCACTGTGGAACCCTTCCACTCCAATCTCGGCGATCCTAGTATCACTAGTGAAACAATCTTGGCATGGCAGTCAAGGACGACGTGATATGGAGATAACCAATCCATGCCCAGGATGACCTTAAAATCAATCATATCAAGCAACAGAAGATCTGCCCTAGTCCCGAAACCACAGAAAGTGACCACACAGGACCGGTAGATCTGATCCACAACCACAGAATCACCCACAGGAGTGGACACATGAACAGGAGTGCCCAACGGCTCAGGAGAAATAACTAGGAAACGAGCAAACAGAGGTGATACATATTAGTAGGTAGACCCCGGATCAAATAATACCGAAGCATCTCTACCACTGACAGAAATAATACCTGTGATGACGGAATCTGAGGCAAATGCATCTGGCCTAGCCAGAAGAGCATAGAATCTAGCTGGAGCGCCGGCTGTCTGGCCTCCACCTGACTTGGGTGTAGCTGGCTGACCTCTCCCTGTCTGGCCTCCACCTCTAGGACGGCCTCTACCCGTCTTCCCTCCACCTCTAGGTGGCTGGGCAGCTGGTGATGAAATCATGGGCTAGTGACCCTGCTGCACTGCCTTGCCCCGAAGTCTGGGGCAGTATCTCCTCATGTGACCGGGATCTTCGCACTCGAAACAACAGCGCGGGGCGGTGACCTGCTGCCCTGATGGCTGACCCTGAAAACCCGTAGACCCGCTGGAAGAAGCCTGGATAGCCGGTGGACGACATGACCTCTCCGGCATGGCACTAAAATAAGAATAAGAAGGACCTTGGGGACCTGAATACCCACTGGAGGAACCCTGAATAGCTGGCAGGCGGTAGGAAGTCTCTGGCATAACACTGAGATAGGGGCGTGCTGGAGCCCCCCGGGCAGGTGGTGGTGCTGAAACTGGTGGCCTACTAGGCCGGCCCCTCCCAAACTGACCTCTACCCCTAGCTGGGGCACCTCTGAACTCACCGGAGAACCTAGCTCTCTTATCTTGCTGTATCTGCTCTCTGCGATATCCCTTAATCCGACGAGCAATCTCGACCACTAGCTGATACTCTATGCCCATCTCCACCTCTCGAGCCATACTAAATTGAATCCCGGGCTGCAATCCAGCGACAAACCTCCGCACCCTTTCCGCATCTGTAGGAAGTATCATGAGTGCATGGCGGGACAACTCGGAAAACCTCGCCTCATAGTCAGTCACAAACATCTGACCCTGCTCGAGCTGCTCAAACTGGTACAGCAGCTCCTCCCTCTAAGAGGGCGGATATACCTATCCAAGAACAACTGTACAAACTGATCCCAAGCGATGGGAGGAGAACCCGTTGGCCTGCCAAGAACATAGGACTGCCACCATCTATGTGCCCTGCCCTCAAGCTGAAAAGTAGCAAAGTCAACTCCATGCGACTCCAATATCCTCATGTTGTGCAGTCTGTCCCTACACTTGTCTATGAAATTCTAAGCATCCTCACGACGCTCACCCCCGAAGACTGGAGGATGAAGCCTGGTCCATCTGTCCAACAACTTCTGTGGATTACCATCCACAGCTGGCCTGGGCTGGGGTGCCAATGCAACAACTGGCTGAGCCCCATCTACGGCTAGTGCACCCGGAGTCTGATAAACTGCACTTGCATGGCCTGGAGCCTGAGGAGTAGGGGTCTGGGCTCCCCCTCCTACCTGTGAAATGGCTGGGTCTGCTGGAAATAAACCAGCCTGAGTCATAGTGTCCATGAACCGTAACATGCGGCCCATGACCTCCTGAAATCCCGATGCTGTCATGAAATCTGCCGGGGTAGGCTCAGCTGCGGGCACCTCGCCCTGCTCCTCAATAATAGGGTCCCCCACAGGATCTGCCGGTGGTGCAACTGGAACGGCTCTGGGATGCCCTTGTCCCCTACCACGGGCCGGTGCCCTCCCCCGGCCTCTACCTCGGCCTCTAACAACGGGGGGAGAAGCTCCTCCCGAGTCCGGAACGTCGGCGGTGCGAGTTCTCACCATCTGTGAGAGAATAGAAGAGGGAATTTAGTACACTAAGCACTACACGACAGGAAATGAATAAAGAGTAGTCTTTCCTAATATCCTATAGCCTCTCGAAGATAAATATAGACGTCTCCGTACCGATCAATCAAGACTCTATAAGATTTGCTCGTAACTCGTGAGACCTACGTGAACCTAGTGCTCTGATACCATGTTGTCACGACCCATTTCCACAAATAGGTCATGAAGGCGCCTGACACCGTTGTCAGGCAAGCAATTGCGGAAACATTTCTAAAATTTCTTATGTTGCTTCTGTTTAGAAATAAGTGAGATAAACACTTAACTTGGAACTTAAACCCGAAAAGAAACGAAATACTGTAAATAATATGATTACAAACCCCAAAATAATCATCTACCAAAGTGTGTGCCAGAACCTGGTGTCACAAGCTACGGGCAGCTAGTAGAATATACATCCAAAAGAATATCACACTATCCTACTGTCTGAATCCAAATAGACAGAAAATATAAATACAAAGGAAAGACTTCTTCGGCTGTGGGTTGACATGAAGGGAAAGAAGCTCACCGTAGGAGTCCCAGGTCCGCTCACGGATGCGCACTAGTATGATAACCAGATTCACATGTCTCAGATCCTGTACATTTAAGTACAGAAGTGTAGCATGAGTACATAAACAATATGTACCCAGTAAGTATCCCATCTAATCTCGAAGAAGTAGAGACGAGAGGTCGACTACTCACTAGGGTCAGATAATATTATAAGTATAATTTTAACAATGAAAAGTCTTTAATAGGCAACAGTTTACAACTAGGCATCTAAGTCATATTCTCATTATGATTCCAATTAATCAATTACTACAGTTACAATTATCAATTCCTTTCGGGCCATGAAAGGCAATACCAATATTTAACACTCTCTGGCAAAGCTAAATAAGCATGCGCAAATATGCCGAGGCGACGATCCGATCCAACAGAAATAAACTGTGCACTTGCCGAGGGTCGACGGCGCGCCTATAAATGCATCTATTCATACCGAGGTGATCGGCCCGATCCACAAATAAGAAGAAATATCAAGTATACACACAAGGCACATCAATAGTCATTAATGCCAAGCAAGACTTCAACAATTATACAAGTACGTTCTTATTCCCTTTTTAAATCTCTAGCATATCCTAGGTGCTCGTAGTAACAGATAATATAGAGAGTCATATAAAATAAGCATGATGTGGGTCCTAAACTACCCGAACAATTAACATAGTAGTAGCTACGCACGGACTCTCGTCACCTAGCGCGTGCGTAGCCCCCGCATTTAGCAACAATTACTCAATTATTAATCCTATGGGGACAGTTCCCTCTTACAAGATTAGAAAGGAGACTCACCTCGCTCCAAAGCGCACTTCCAATATCAAGAACAAGCCCAAGCTCTTAATTCGGAGCCGAACGATCACCAACTAGTTAAAATATGTAAGAACTAGTCAATAAAGGCCTACAAGGTCGAATTCTAACTATTTAAGTAATTTCCCAACCTTTTCCACAAGTTTCCTAAATTCCGACCCCGGGCCCACGTGCCCGGATTCCGATATTTTTCGAAGGAAATTGTTCTCTACAACCCAAGGATCAATAATATATGATTTCTAGTCCATTTCATAACAAATTTCATGCTTAAATCTTAGTTTTATTAAAATCCTAGGTCTAGCTCTAACCCTTTGATTTTATCAAATTTTTAGTGTTTAATCTACCTAATATACACGTATTTAAACTAATAATGAACGGGAGTAACTTACCTTGAAGTGCTATGTTGAAATCCTCTCTTTGGAAGCCCCCAAATCGCCTAAGTGTGGAGTGTGAAATGATAAAAATGGTGTTGAGTTCGAATTAAATGAAGGCCACTGCCCAGCGATTTCCGCTTCTGCGGTTAGGGGACCGCATCTGCGGTCCCGCACTTACGAAAATGGAGCCGCATCTGCAGAACTGGGCAAGAGGGGGTTGGACTTCTGCGGTCTGAGGCCCACATATGCGGAACCTCTTCTGCGGTTATTGGGCCGCTTCTGCGGCTTGGGCCCCAAATGGTTGGACCGCTTCTGCGGACTGGGGGTCGCTTAAGCGGAAATGCTTCTACGGTCCCTGGGCCGCTTCTGCGGTTCCCCTTGGCCTGGGCCCTTCCGCTTCTGCGATGGGCTGACCACATCTGTGATCCCGCTTCTGCGGTCCAAGAACCGCAGATGCGGTTATGACAGAAGCAGCAACTTCAGCTCTTCTTCAATTTTCCTACTTCGCTCGAACCTCGCTCGTTTGACGCTCGGGGCTCCCGATCCCCTCCCTAACATACCGACAAGTTTGAAATCACGAGGCGGACCTACTCGAACCCTCGGAACTCCCAAAACAACGCTAAATCTTGGAATCTCCCCTAAAACCAAATGAATTAAACTATTGAATCTTCAAGTTCTTAATTCTCCTCTAACGGGTCAAAATGCCCTTAAACTACTCGGATTGGCGCCAAATTTTACGGGTAAGTCTTAACTGATATTTCGGACCAGTACCAAGTTTCGAAACCAAAATCCGAGCCCGGTACCTAGGAAATCAATGAGTACTTAGTTTCTTTAATTCTTTAAAACTTCAGTTTAACAATTTCACATAAAAATTCATTACTCGGGCTAGGGACCTCGGAATTCGATTTCGGACATACGCCCAGGTCCCATATTTTCCCATGGACCCTCCGGGACCGTCAAATCACGAATCCGGGTCCTTTTCCCAAGAAAGTTGACCGAAGTCAAACTTGGCCTTTTAAGAAAATTTTAAAGAGGTAAATGGACATATTCTACTCGAAAACTCTTCCAACTCCCGAACCAACCGTCCCCGCAAGTTATAAATTAGTTAAAGCAAGTACAGGAGGCTTTATTTAGGGGAATGGGGTTCTAAAAGGCAAAACGACCGGTCGGGTCGTTACATTCTCCACCTCTTAAACAAACGTTCGTCCTCGAACGGATATAGAAAGTACCTAGATTGCTGAATAAGTGGGGATATCTACTCCGCATGTCCTCCTCGGACTCCCAGGTCGCCTCCTCGACCGGTTGGTCCCTCCACTGGACTCTCACTGCAGAAATCTTCTTGGACCTCAGCTGGCGATCCTGTCTATCAATAATAGCAACTGGCTCCTCCTCATAGCCCAAACTCTCATCTAACTAAATGGTGATGAAGTCCAACACGTGGGATAGGTCGGCATGATACTTCCGAAGCATCGAGACATGAAAAACTGGGTGAACTCCCGCTAAACTAGGGGGTAAGGCAAGCTCATAAGCCACATCCCCAACTNAAACTCTTCCAACTCCCGAACCAACCGTCCCCGCAAGTTATAAATTAGTTAAAGCAAGTACAGGAGGCTTTATTTAGGGGAACGGGGTTCTAAAAGGCAAAGCGACCGGTCGGGTCGTTACAAAAACTATAATTTATTTAAGATATTAAAGATATTGAATTTAAAAATCAAATAAATTCAAGCATCAAAATAAGATCTTACATAAAGTATCCAAATTATTTGTAGGGCAAGAAAAAAATCAATACAAAAATATTTTGATAACAAGAATAATAAACTCATATTAATATTGATTAATCGGATAAATAAATATTTTATACGTAAATATTACTACAACATTTAGATATAATGTGTTCAAAGAATTAAGAAAATATTTTTCTATGATTAATATTTGAATTGAGTGCAGTTAGTTTAAGTTTGAAAGCTTAACTTATTTTTTGAAAATGCGGTCCAATTTAGAAAATAGTATGAAAAATATTATTTCAATTTGAGAAGAGAAATATTTTAAATTTTTATCTACGTTATATTAGAATAATTGTGGTAGAAATAGATATTAAATCCAAACAATGTAATAATATTAGGTATTGAATAGTATAATATCATAAAGAATAAATTGAGGAAAATAAAAATTTAGTGTTCTTATCATAGAGAGAAAGGGTAAACTTTATTAAATTTGAGATGAGAAATGTTTTTATATTATGATAAAAAAAAATCATAATATGGATAAGTCCACGTAACTTAATTCTAATAGATAAAATCAAAAATTAAAAATATTGAAGAATGAAAATAAAATAGAGATAATGTGAGGATATTTATCTCATAAGTTTAGAAAATAAAATAAAGAAAATATACAATACTTAAAAATATTATTAAAATATAAATAATTTAAATTTTTTATTAATATTTTTTAAACAAAATAAATATTTATTTTATGATAAAAAATTATATATTTATCTATAATATTAAAGAATATTATAAAATGATATTATATAAAGTTACAAGTTAATGAAAAGCCAAGACTATATATTAGATGAAAAATAGCAAAATTATGATAATTATTAAAACTTTACTATTAAAAATGAAAGGGAAAGTCTATTTGAATTTGAGATTAGAAAATTCTTGAAACTACGATGAGAATGTTCAGACTATGGATAATATCACGAATTGAAGTCTTATTTATGAAAAAAAATTAAAAATATAAAATAAATTCTAATATAGGTAATTTTACTATTGAAAATTAAAAATTAAATTTGTATCTTAAATCTAAAAATGAAACAAAATTTACGTAAAGAAATAAAATGACGCAGAAAATATTTCTACAACATGTAAATATAGTGTGTTCAAAGAATTAAGAAAATATTTTTCTATGATTAGTATCTGAATTGAGTGCAATTAATTTAAGATTGAAAGTATAGCATAATTGTTTTGAAAATGCGGTTCCAATCTTGAAAATAGAATGATAACAATTATTGGAATTTGAGATGAGATTTTTTTAATTTCAATTTTTTTATTTTTGAAAATATTACGTAAAGTAAAAATATTAGAGGTAGTGTGAGGATACTTATACGCTAAATTAATTTAAAAATAAATAAATTAAATGAATAAATTATATTTAAAAAATTTTAATGATAAATTTAAATGTAATGACCCTAAAGGTCATCTCTTGTTTTAGAAGTCAAAACTGCGTTCCGAGGCCTTGAAAACCACTTTTTGTCTCACCTCGATTTGCGTGCGCAGTCCGGGCGTTTTTCCGGGAAGCTTTTATCTGAAATTTTAGAAAAATAATGAAATTGGCCTTTAAAATTGGTTAAAGTTGACTTTGGTCAACATTCTTGGTAAACGGACCCGGACCTGTGATCCGATGGTCCCATAGGGTCCGTAGTAAAATATGGGACTTGGGCGTATGCCCGGAATCGAATCCCGAGGTCCCAAGCCCGAGAAAAGAATTTTTAAAGGAAATTATTTGCTGGAAAATATAAAGGCTTTTTGAAATGATATGATGCATTTTCTTGATGGTATCGGGTCCGTATCATGGTTCCGGATCCCGGTACAAGTTAAAAATAATAAATAAGTCGCACCTGTGAAATTTGGTAAGAATCGGAATTGGTTTGGTATAAATCGGACCTATAGTTGAGAAAATGGAATTTTCAATGTTCTTGAGTTATTTCATGAATTTGAGGTTAATTTCGTGGTTGTTGATGTTATTTTGACGATTTGACCGCACGAGCAAGTCCGTATGATGTTTTTAGACTTGCGTGCATGTTTGGCTTGGAGCCCCGAGGGCTCGGGTGAGTTTTGGATAGGCTACGGAGTGAATTTGGACTTAGAAAAATTGTTGCAGGTTGCAGATCTGGTATTGGCCTCTGATCTCGTAATTGCGAGATCAGGGATCGCAATTGCGAAGTCTGCTAGGATGGAAATTGCGAAGTGCTGATCGCAATTGCGAGATACGCCCTGGCCAGTCTTGCTCGCATTTGCGAGCATTTCTTCGCAAATGCGAAGACCTCAGTAAGTCCTCAGTTGTCGCAAATGCAATAATTTCTTCGCAATTGCGAAGATAGCAGGGTCCTAAAGGGTTCGCAATTGCGAACCCCTGGTCGCAATTGCGACATCTGAGACCTGTAAGTGGAATTTCAGACGGGATTCTTCTTTATTTTTACAACTTTTCAAAACCTAAACATCACATAGGCGATTTTCCAAAGAGAGATTCTTCCCCAAATCATAGGTAAACAATTTCTAACTTATTTTCATCAATCTATAATATCTTTTTACATGATTTCACTCAAAATCTAGGGTTTTTCATGGGAAATTGGGAGTTTTTGGGTAGAAGTTAGGATTTTCAAATTTTGGGGATTTGGACCTCGATTTGAGGTCCGATTTCAAAACTAATTACATATTTGAGTTCGTTAGTGAATAGGTGATCGGGTTTTGGTTCGAACTTTGGGTTTTGACCAAGCGGGCCCGGGGTCGATTTTTGACTTTTTGGGGAAAACAATGGGAGAACTATTTTCATGCATTAGAATTGATTTATTTAGCATTTATTGATATCGTTAAGTAATTTGTGGCTAGATACAAGCGAATTGGGAGTGGAACCGAGAGGTAAAGCGGTAGTAGAGGCTTAATTTGTCCGTGGAATCGAGGTAAGTGTTTGGCTTAACCTTAGCTTGAGGGAATATGAGTTTTGGTCTATTTGCAATGTGTTTGTATTGAGTACGACGTATAGGTGTGGTGACGAGTATCTATACGTTGGTGTCAAGCATGCCCGTGAGTCTTATACCATGATTATTGTGACTCTATTATGTATCGATCATGCTCAAATTGATGATTATTAATGTTGAACAAAGCTGATGAAAGTTTCTTGTAATTGACTATTGTTGAGTATTGACTCGAATTGAAGTTTCATTTTGTAAAGAGATTGTTAAAACGAGATTGGTTATAGCTGAATCCCTCGCCGGGACGTTTGTTGATATTGTTGATTCCCTTGCCGGGATATTATTGTTGATATTGTTGATTCCCTTGCTGGATTATTATTAGTAATATTGTTGACTCCCTTGCCGGGACATATTGTTATTTGTTGTTTGGGTGAGGAAGAGTGTAAAGCACGAAGAGTGATATCGTGCATGATATTGTGAGAGAGTGTAAAGCACGTAGGGTGATGCCGTGCCGATATTATGAGCGTTAATGCACGAAGGGTGATGTCGTGCCATGATTTGAGAGTTAATGCACGAAGGGTGATGTCGTGCCGATATTGTGAGGAATAATGCACGAAGGGTGATGTCGTGCCATGATTATGTGAGGTAATGCACGAAGGGTGATGCCGTGCCGATTCTGTTGATTCATATGTTGAGGGCGAGAGTAAACGCACGAAGGGTGATGTCGTGCATGTGTTACCGTTTCATTATTCTTGCTGATTTATATATGACGTTCATTATGCTTCCTTATTGGTTTACTGTTAGAATCTGATATTCCTCGCAGCATGTCCCCTTCCCATCTTATTCTGTTGATTTCTGTTATCATGTTTCTGCTTGTATCTGAATTATCTGCACATGTATATATATGATTGTCGTGTCCTAGCCTCGTCACTACTTCGCCAAGGTTAGGCTCGACACTTACTCAGTACATGGGGTCGGTTGTACTGATACTACACTCTGCACTCTTTTGTGCAGATTTCGGTACCGGACCCAGTGAGTGGCTGAGGTAGCTGCCTTTAGTCCGCGGAGACCAAGATAGATCTGCTGGCGTCCGCAGAGCCTAAAGTCCTCCTTCCCTGTTTAGCTTTTCTGCTGTCTCTTTTCATTCCGAGAACAATTGTACTTTTCTTTCCAGACTTGTATTTGTAGTAAAAATCTTAGTCGTTCGTGAATTTGTGACACCAGATTCGTGGGTAGACATGTATTGGAGTATTTGAATTTATTTTAACTCTTCTGCACTTATCATTTGTTTAACTTTAGTTACTGTTTTCAATTGTTCGGGTTGATTGATAATGTGTAGAATCGTAATAGTTGGCTTGCCTAGCTTTCACGAGTAGGCGCCATCACGACTCCCGGGGTTGGGAAATCCGAGTCTTGACAAGTTGGTATCAGAGCTCTAGGTTTCTTAGGTATCACAATTCACGAACAAGCTAGGTAGGGTCTGAGGGATCGGTACAAAGACGTCTGTGCTTATCCCCCAGAGGCTAGAGAGTTTAGGAATAACTTTACATCTATTCTTCTCTGTCGTGCGATTTGACTTCTCAATGCTAATTGAACTTCTACTCTGTTCTTTTGCAGATGGCGAGAACACGTACTTCTTCATCCGCTGATCAGCAACCTGAGCCCCCAGTGGCAGCTCCTACGCGGGGTAGAGGACGAGGCTGAGGCCGTGCTAGAGATCGAGGTCGGGGCAGGGCTCAGCCCAGAGTAGCAGCACCAGCGGCAGAGCCTTAAGTAGAGTTCGAGGAGGAGGCCCCAGCCCAGACCGTTCCAGCACGGCCAGCTCAGGTCCCAGAGGGGTTCATTACTACCTCGGTACTTCAGGATGCCCTGGTCCGTCTAGTGGGCCTTATGGAGAGTGTCGCCCAGGCAGGCTTACTTCCCGTAGCACCAGTAGTCTCTCAGGCTGGGGGAGGAGCACAGAATCTCGCTACTCGCACTCCGGCGCAGGTTGCTCCTCAGTTTCAGACTCCAGCAGTTCAGCCAGTTGGAGCAGTTCAGTCGGGTGTGGTAGTTCAGACCGGTGATAGAGCAGATATGTCTGCTCATGCTTTGTGGAGGTTGGACAGGTTCACCAAACTATTCACTACTACTTATGGTGGTACATCCTTAGAGGATCCCCATGACTATTTGGACAGCTGTCACGAGGTTCTTTGGAACATGGGGATAGTGGAGACCAATGGGGTCGACTTTGCAGCTTTTCGTCTGTCAGGTTCGACCAAGACTTGGTGGAGAGATTATTGTTTGCCTAGACCAGCTGGGTCATCGGGTTTGACTTGGGATCAGTTCTCTCAGCTATTTCTGGAGAAGTTTCTTACTATCACTCAGAGGGAGGACTATCGGAGACAGTTTGAGCGTCTCCAGCGGGGTTCTATGACAGTCACTCAGTACGAGACCAGATTTATTGCCTTGGCCTGTCATGCTGTTTTTATACTTCCCACTGAGAGAGAGAGAGAGAGAGAGAGAGAGTGAGGAGGTTCATTGAGGGACTCGCTCAGCCTATTCGATTGCAGATGGATAAGGAGATAGGGAGCGAGATTTCTTTTCAGGATGCGGCCAATGTGGCCCGGAGAGTTGAGATGGTTCTATCACAGGGGAGAGGTCAGGGGTCTGACAAGAGGCCTCGTCATTCGGGCAGATTCAGTGGTGCCTCATCCGGAGACAGGGATTCTTTTGGTAGGGGCCATCCTCCCAGGCCGTTTTATTCGGCACTTCAAGCTTCTCACGGTGCTCCAGGTGGCAGTGGTTCTCATATGCAGTATTCTGATCAGTTGCCCTACAGTGCACCACCAGCTCCTATCAGTGCACTGCCGCTCCAGAGTTTTTAGGGTGGTTATTCAGGCCGTCAGGGTCAGCAGTCTTAGTAGCCGAGGGCTTGTTATACTTTTGGCGATACGAGGTATATTGCTAGATTTTGCCCTCGAGCACTGAGCAACTCTCAGCATCAGGGTTCCCGTGCCATGGTTCAGGCACCGAGTGTTCCACCGCCCGCTCAGCAAGCTAGAGGTAGGGGTCGAGGTGTTAGAGGTGGAGGTGATCACGCCCAACTATGCCTTATAAAAAAGACTCTGCGGACGTTGCAAATATAACCCGAGTATTACGCCCAGGGTCGAATCCACAGAGAGTTAACCTATCAACCACTATCTTCAGACCCACTAATTCTTCAGAACCAGCTTCCCAAATATTCAAATCTCAGTTGAATGTTCTTTAACAACTACGCTTGCAAGTAACTAAATAGCTGTAAACTAAACTAATAAGGTTGTAAACAATTATGATAAAAAGCTAAGGCAATGATTTCCCCTATTGATGGAATCCCTTCTGTTTATGCTCATACAAATTTACCAACACATCTCTATCAATCATGAACGCTAATCTTACCGTAAATCTCTCCCGAGTAATCACAGTAATTTACTATTGCACTCTCCCGAGATACACTAGCTTACTTTATTTAGCACGATTCACTTTAGATTACACCCAAGGCTTCGTTATCCCTAATCCCGCCTTTAAACCCGCAATTATAGATTCCTCTAATAATCTAGGAGTGGTGTTGTTCAACAATACCCTAAATATGCACTCTTTTCCAAGTTATGCACACTAAATAGGCACAGCTAATTGAGGATCCTGTCAATTAACTACAATAAACACGAAGTTGAACAAATAGAGATTAAACTAGCAATTTGTATTCACATAAACAAGAAGTTCATCACCCAATAGGTTCCATCAAAACCTTAGACAAGGAATTTAGCTACTCATGGCTATGGGAAAATAAACTAAGATAGAATTCATCATAAAAATCAAAAGTAAAGAAAAAAAGATGTTTGGAGTATTCTCTCACAATGGTTTTCCTTGCTAAGAAACCCTAAAAATCAATAATCTTTCTCTTGGGCGAAGTCTAATGTTTTAAATAGGGTTTAGGTCTAAAAATCCCGTATTTGACACTTTGACCCCTAAACTTTTCTGCGCTGCCGCGGCCAATCACCCTCTCTGAATCTCTAAAGTTCTGAAGTTGCCTTCCACCGCGGTTCTGCCGCGGTCGCGGTAGAACCGCGGACAAACCATTTTTTTGAATCCTAAGGGCTGGCAGGGCGTAGCTTCATTAGGAACTTACACATTTGGCCTCTTTTCTCCAATTTTTGACTCCAAAACTGCTCCTTAGCCTTCCTTATACATATATCACTTGCAAATCATGAAAAGCACTAATAAGAGCATTTTGTTATCACTTTTAGCATTAAAACTACACAAGAAGGTGATTATTTAAGGTGTGATTATAGTCAAATTCACCTATTATCAGGAGGTCAGGCCGTTAGAGGTAGAGGTCAGGCCGTTAGAGGTGGAGGTCAGGCAGCTAGAGGTGGAGGCCAGCCGGCAGGAGGCCGTCCTCGAGATGTAGTTCAGAGTGGTGGGGCCCAGCCCCGATGTTATACTATCCCAGCTAGACCTGAGGCTGAGGCCTCCGATGCAATTATCACAGGTACGGTTTCAGTATGCAGTAGAGATGCTTCAGTTCTATTTGATCCGGGGTCTACATATTCCTATGTGTCATCTTATTTTGCCCCTTATCTGGTTGTGCCTCGTGATTCTTTGAGTGCACCTGTATATGTGTCTACACCAGTGGGTGATTCTATTATTGTAGATCAAGTCTATCGCTCGTGTGTGGTTATTATTAGGGGTCTTGAAACCCGTGTAGATCTCTTACTTCTGGATATGGTTGATTTTGACGTCATATTGGGGATGGACTGGTTATCCCCTTATCATGCTGTATTGGACTGTCACGCCAAGACCGTGACCTTAGCATTGCCAGGATTGCCTCGTTTGGAGTGGAGAGGGACTCCTAGTCATTCTACCAGCAGGGTTATCTCATATGTGAAGGCTTGACGTATGGTTGATAAGGGATATTTGGCTTATTTGGCGTATGTTCGCGATTCTAGTGCCGAGGTTCCTTCTATGGATTCTGTGCCCGTTGTTCGTGAGTTCCCAGAGGTATTCCCTTCAGACCTCCCGGGGATGCCACCCGACAGGGATATCGACTTTTGCATTGATTTGGCTCCGGGCACTCAGCCCATTTCTATTCCGCCATATCGTATGGCCCCGCCAGAGTTGAAGGAGTTGAAAGAACAGTTGCAGGACTTGCTTGATAAGGGCTTTATTAGACCTAGTGTCTTGCCCTGGAGTGCGCCGATATTGTTCGTTAAGAAGAAGGATAGATCGATGAGAATGTGTATTGATTATTGGCAGTTGAACAAGGTCACCATCAAGAACAAGTATCCATTGCCGAGGATTGATGATTTGTTTGACCAGCTTCAGGGTTCCAAAGTGTTTTCGAAGATTGATTTGAGATCTGGCTACCATCAGTTGAGGATTAGGGCATCCGATGTCCCTAAGACAGCTTTTCGCACTCGGTACGGGCATTATGAGTTTTTAGTGATGTCGTTTGGGTTCACAAATGCCCCAGCAGCACATGGATCTGATGAACTGAGTGTTCAGGCCTTATTTGGCTTCCTTCGTGATTGTCTTCATTGACGATATTTTGATCTATTCCCGCAGTCGGGAGGAGCACAAGCAGCATCTTCGAGTCGTTCTTCAGACTCTGAGAGGCAGTCAGTTGTATGCTATGTTTTTGAAGTGTGAGTTTTGGTTGAGTTCAGTTGTATTCTTGGGCCACGTTGTATCAGCAGAGGGTATTCAAGTGGATCCGAAGAAGATAGAGGCAGTCAAGAACTGGCCTCGACCCACATCAGCTATAGAGATCCGGAGTTTCTTGGGTTTGGCGGGTTATTACCGGCGGTTTGTGGAGGGGTTTTCATCTATAGTAGCCCCGATGACCAGGTTGACCCAGAAGGGTGCCCAGTTCTGGTGGTCGGACGAGTGTGAGGCGAGCTTTCAGAAGCTCAAGACAGCTTTGACTACGGCGCCGATGTTGGTATTGCCTACGGGTTCAGGGCCATATACAGTGTATTGTGACGCATCTCGTAATGGACTTGGTGCGGTGTTGATGCAGAATGGCAAGGTTATAGCATATGCTTCGCGGCAGTTGAAGATTCACGAGAAGAATTATCCGGTTCATGATTCAGAGCTAGTAGCCATTGTCCACGCGCTGAAGATTTGGAGGCATTACTTATATGGCGTGTCATGTGAGGTGTTCACGGATCATAAGAGTTTGCAGTATTTGTTCAAGCAGAAGGAGCTCAATCTGAGGCAGAGGAGGTGGTTGGAGCTTTTGAAAGACTATGATATCACCATCTTGTATCATCCGAGGAAGGCGAATGTAGTGGTCGATGCTTTAAGTAGGAAGTCAGCCAGTATGGGCAGTCTTGCGTATATTGCGGTCGGTGAGAGACCGCTTGCTTTGGATGTTCAGGCTTTAACCAATCAGTTCATGAGGCTGGATGTTTCTGAGCCCAGCCGTGTTCTAGCTTGCACAGTCGCTCGTTCTTCATTATCTGAGCGTATCCGAGACCGGCAGTATGATGATCCTCATTTGCTTGTCCTTAGGGACACGGTGCAGCACGGGGTTGCCAAGCAGGTTACAGTTGGAGACGATGGAGTTTTGAAGATGCAGGGTCGTATCTGTGTGCCTAATATGGACGAACTTCGTTAGTTGATTCTAGAGGAGGCCCATAGTTCCCGGTATTCTATTCATCCAGGCGGCGCTAAGATGTATTAGGACTTGCGGCAACATTATTGGTAGAGGAGAATGAAGAAGGATATTATTTCGTATGTAGCTCGGTGGTTGAATTTTCAGCAGGTAAAGTACGAGCATCAGAGACCTGGTGGATTGTTTAAGAAGATTGAGATTCCTGAGTGGAAGTGGGAGCATATCACTATGGACTTCGTTGTTGGACTCCCACGGACTCAGAGAAAGTTCGACGCGATATGGGTTATTGTTGATAGGCTGACCAAGTCAGCGCATTTCATTCCTGTGGCAGTCTCATATTCTTCAGAGAGGTTAGCTGAGATCTATATCCGGGAGATTGCTCGTCTTCATGGTGTTCCCGTGTCCATTATTTCTGACCGAGGTGCGCAGTTTACCTCGCATTTCTGGAGGGTAGTTCAGAGTGAGTTGGGTACTCGGGTCGAGTTGAGTACAGCATTTCATCCTCAAACGGACGGACAGTCCGAGCGTACTATTCAGATTTTGGAGGATATGCTCCGAGCATATGTTATTGACTTTGGAGGTTCGTGGGATCATTTCTTGCCATTAGCGGAGTTCGCCTACAACAACAGTTACCAGTCGAGCATTCAGATGGCTCCCTGTGAGGCTTTATATGGTAGGCGGTGTCGATCGCCAGTTGGGTGGTTTGAGCAAGGAGAGGCTCGGTTGTTGGGTACGGATTTGGTACAGGATGCCTTGGACAAGGTTAAGATCATTCAGGATAGGCTTCGTACAGCTCAGTCCAGGCAAAAGAGTTATGCCGACCACAAGGTTCGTGATGTGGCATTCATGGTCGGAGAGCGAGTGTTGCTTCGGGTGTCGCCCATGAAGAGCGTGATGAGATTTGGGAAGAAGGGCAAGCTAAGCCCTAGATTCATCGGTCCTTTTGAGATTCTCGATCGAGTGGGAGAGGTGGCTTATAGACTTGCGTTGCCACCGAGTTTATCAACAGTGCATCCAGTGTTTCATGTGTCCATGCTTCGGAAGTATCACGGCGATCCATCCCACGTGTTAGACTTCAGCACTGTCTAGTTGGACAAGGACTTAACCTATGAGGAGGAGCCGATAGCTATTCTAGATCGGCAGGTTCACCAGTTGAGATCGAAGAATTTCCCTTCAGTTCGTGTGCAGTGGAGAGGTCAGCCTGTTAAGGCAGCGACCTGGGAGTCTGAGTCCGATATGTGGAGCCGTTATCCTCATCGTTTCACCGACTCAGCTACTTTTCTATGTCCGTTCGAGGACGAACGATTGTTTTAGAGGTGGAGAATGTCATCTCTTGTTTTAGAAGTCAAAGCTGTGTTCCGAGGCCTTGAAAACCTCTTTTTGTCTCACCTCGATTTGCATGCGCAGTCCGGGCGCGTTTCCGGAAAGCTTTTCCGTGAAATTTTAGAAAAATAATAAAAATGGCCTTTAAAATTTGTTAAAGTTGACTTTGGTCAACATTCTTGGTAAGCGGACCCGGACCCATGATCCGACAGTCCCGTAGGGTCCGTAGTAAAATATGGGACTTGGGCGTATGCCCGGAATCGAATTTCGAGGTCCCAAGCCCGAGAAAAGAATTTTTAAAGAAAATTATTTGCTCGAAAATATAAAGGCTTTTTGAAATGAAATGATACGTTTTCTTGATAGTATCGGGACCGTATCTTGGTTTCAGAGCCCAGTACAAGTTTGAAATAATAAATAAGTCGAACCTGTGAAATTTGGTAAGAATCAGAATTGGTTTGGTATAAATCGGACCTATAGTTGAGAAACTGGAAATTTCAATGTTCTTAAGTGATTTCATGAATTTGAGGTTAAATCGTTGTTGTTGATGTTATTGTGATGATTTGATCGCACGAGAAAGTCCGTATGATGTTTTAGACTTGTGTGCATGTTTGGCTTGGAGCCCCGAGGGCTCGGGTGAGTTTTGGATAAGCTACGGAGTGAATTTGGACTTAGGAAAATTGTTGCAGGTTGCAGATCTGGTATTGGCCTCTGATCTCGCAATTGCGAGATCAGGGATCGCAATTGCGAAGTCTGCTAGGATGGAAATTGCAAAGCGCTAATCGCATTTGCGAGATAAGCCCTGGCTAGTCTTGCTCGCATTTGCGAGCATTTCTACGCAAATGCGAAGACCTCAGTAAGTCCCCAGTTGTCGCAAATGCGACAATTTCTTCACAATTGCGAAGATAGCAGGGTCCTAAAGGGTTCGCAATTGCGAACCCCTGGTCGCAATTGCGACATCTGAGACCTATAAGTGGGATTTTAGACGGGATTCTTCTTCATTTTTACAACTTTCCAAAACCTAAACATCACATAGGCGATTTTCCAAAGAGTGATTCTTCCCCAAATCATAGGTAAACAACTTCTAACTTATTTTCTTCAATCTATAACATCTTTTTACATTATTTCACTTCAAAATCTAGGGTTTTTCATGGGAAATTGGGTGTTTTTGGGTAGAAGTAAGGATTTTTAAATTTTGGGGATTTGGACCTCGATTTGAGGTCCGATTTCAAAACTAATTACATATTTAAGTTCGTGAGTGAATGGGTGATCGGGTTTTGGTTCGAACTTCGGGTTTTGACCAAGCGGACCCGGGGTCGATTTTTGACTTTTTGGGGAAAACCATGGGAAAACTATTTTCATGCATTAGAATTGGTTTATTTAGCATTTATTGATATCGTTAAGTAATTTGTGGCTAGATACAAGTGAATTGGGAGTGGAACCGAGAGGTAAAGCGGTAGTAGAGGCTTAATTTGTCCGTGGAATCGAGGAAAGTGTTTGTCTTAACCTTAGCTTGAGGGAATAGGAGTAATGGTATATTTGCTATGTGTTTGTATTGAGTACGACGTATAGGTGTGGTGACGAGTATCTATATGTTGGTGTCAAGCATGCCCGTGAGTCTTATACCATGATTGTTGTGACTCTATTATGTATCGATCATGCTCAAATTGATGATTATTAATGTTGAACAAAGCTTATGAAAGTTTCTTTGTAATTGACTATTGTTGAGTATTGACTCGAATTGAAGTTTCATTTTGTAAAGAGATTGTTGAAACGAGATTGGTTATAGCTGAATCCCTTGCCAGGACGTTTGTTGATATTGTTGATTCCCTTGCCGGGATATTATTGTTCATATTGTTGATTCCCTTGCCGGAATATTATTGTTGATATTGTTGACTCCCTTGCCGGGACATATTGTTATCTGTTGTTTGGGTGAGGGAGAGTGTAAAGCACGAAGGGTCATGTCGTGCATGATATTGTGAGAGAGTGTAAAGCACCAAGGGTGATGCCGTGCCGATATTATGAGCGTTAATGCACGAAGGGTGATGTCGTGCCATGATTTGAGAGTTAATGCACGAAGGGTGATGCCGTGCCGATATTGTGAGGAATAATGCACGAAGGGTGATGCCGTGCCATGATTATGTGAGGTAATGCACGAAGGGTGATGCCGTGCCGATTCTGTTGATTCATATGGTGAGGACGAGTAAAAGCACGAAGGGTGATGTCGTGCACGTGTTATCGTTTCATTATTCTTGTTGATCTATATATGATGTTCATTAAGCTTCCTTATTGATGCTCCCTTATTGGTTTACTGTTAGAATATGATATTCCCCGCAGCATGTCCCCTTCCCACCTTATTCTGTTGATTTATGTTATCATGTTTATGCTTGTATCTGAATTATCTGCGCAGGTATATATATGATTGTCGTGTCCTAGCCTCGTCACTACTTCGCCGAGGTTAGGCTCGACACTTACTCAGTACATGAGGTCGGTTGTACAGATACTACACTCTGCACTCTTTTGTGCAGATTTCGGTACTGAACCCAGTGAGTAGCTGAGGTAGCTGCCTTCAGTCCAGAGAGACCAAGGTAGATCTGCTGGCGTCCGCAGAGACTAAAGTCCCCATTCCCTGTTTAGCTTTTCTGTTGTCTCTTTTCATTCCGAGAATAGTCGTACTTTTCTTTCCAGACTTGTATTTGTAGTAAAAATCTTAGTCGTTCGTGAATTTGTGACACCAGATTTGTGGGTAGACATGTATTGGAGTATTTGAATTTATTTTAACTCTTCCGCACTTATCATTTGTTTAACTTTAGTTACTGTTTTCAATTGTTCGAGTTGATTGATAATGTGTAGAATCGTAATAGTTGGCTTGCCTAGCTTTCACGAGTAGGCGCTATCACGACTCCCGAGGGTGGGAAATCCGGGTCGTGACATTAAATGATTAGAAAATTCCGAATAAGAGGATACAAGCATAAAAATATACCAAATTTCAATAATAATTTATATCTATTAAAGACTATTAAAAGGATAATAAGCAAGACATTAATTTAATTATTAAGCTAATAAAAAAATTATATGACATTATAATAATATTAAGTAATAAATAATACAATAACTATAAAGAGCAAAAAGAAAAAAGAATTTGCGTAAAGATGTGATGAATAAGACATATTTGATTTTCAGATAAAAATAAAGTGATAGTAAAGAATTTTGGTAAAATAATATGATCTAATGTGCTCAAACAAGACATATCACAACATGACATGTTTAGTATTCTTTAATATTGACAGCAAAACGAAATGTAAGTGCTAAAATCAAGGGTTTAGGTTGCTGCATATATAAAAGAAAATAGATTGTCTACTATGAGATTTGAACAATAATTTCATATCCTGCTTCATAGTTAATATCTAATGTTATATAATTTTTGTTTGAGAGATTTATATTTTAAGGTTATTTCACATGATTCAAACAATCTACATCATAATTTGATATGATTTGTGTCCGTGCTTTGCGCGGGTACTAGCTATTCATAGTACGTATTTCAAAATCATATTATATATTGGTTTAGTCAAATGGCATTTAAAGAGTAAAGCCTCAAATCATCTCAATTCCAAATCTAATGTCGGTGATATTGTATAACCTTTTTTAGGCTAAAACATCATGTGATGTTAAGAAGTTAACGTACGTAATCACATGTAATGTGTCTCGCCCCAAAAAAAAGTTACGTAACTAATACAAACAATTCATTTTGGTTAAAGTTAGAGCTCAGGTCAAATCTCACAAATGCACAATATTTTTAGATTATCTATAGTCTTATTACATAATCTCTAGCATTGAAAGTCCATTATAGTCACTAAACAACCTCAACTTCCATAAATCCTTGTGGGGACAATGAGAAAAAATAGGTACCATGATTTTTTCATGCTTAAATAAAGCCAATATTATGGGGATTGCATATAGTAACTAATAATAGTGTTAGAGATTATAGGTCGTATGAGATACAATATATAATATTTGTACTTCATATATTAAAATTAAGATTTGAGGTTGTATTAGGTACATTAAGGGAAACTTTTTCTATCAGGACTGTTACATTCACAAGACTCTGAACATGAGAATTCATTACGGACGAAGAGATTTTTTCTATCACACTATAATCAATGTTATTACTGTCACACCTCTTTTACCAAAGAATAGGAAATTTTTTTTAATTAAAGTGACATTATTTAAAATATGATTATTTATCTAATATAGAGTCGCCACTTAGAATAATTTTTATGCTGTCCCAAGTCACCGGTTTATTTTAAAACCTCAAATCGAGGAAACTGACTATATTTTGTGGTCCACAAAACATAAAAGACCGGTAAGGAATTCTGTTAACCCAAGAGAAGGTGTTAGACATTCCCGAATTCCGTGGTTTTAGCACGGTCACTTTAATCATACTCCCTCCGGTTCATAATAAGTGTCCAATTTGCTTTAGCACGCCCATTAAGAAAACACTAAATTCCATACAAAAATACCTACTATGACTAAACTACCCCTAATTAAACATTTAATGTGAAGAGTAAGTAAACTTTTTAGGGATATGTACATAGGGGTTATTTTGTAAAAATAAATTGAATTCTTTCTTGATTACATAATTGGACACTTATTTTGAACCAAAATGAAAAAGCAAATTAGACATTTATTGTGAACCGGAGGGAGTACTTAGCTTAATTGATTGATTAAATACGTATTTTTAGAACCTGTGTGCATTGTGCCTTTTACCTCTTTTAAATGCTTGATTATTCGTGATTATGGAATTATCTTGAAACGAGTCACGTGTATGTGTATTCGTTTTGTTTGATGTGTCAAAATCATATCACGCGTACGTGTATACAATTAAGAACACATTATTATTAAGATTGTTTCACCCAAAGTTGCGCGAACGCATACCTTGGTTTTATTTTTGGAAATCATAATTATGTCACGGGAGCATATACATAATCACGATAAATTGATTAAGAGCGTGCCAAAAAGCACACTAACACTTTTGTATTGTTCCCTACTACTTTGAGATTTATCGTGAGGTCACATGAATTATGGAAACTATTCTTATTTTGGAGGAAATACTACATAGGTTTAAGATTTTAAACTCGTCAGAGTTATGCCTTTTTGGATCATATTATTGAAAACCTAAATGCCTTGGCCCACGGCTGACTCTTCTAACTTACCAGCAACATTCGAGACTCACTCAATTAACTTTAGTCAAGGTCCAATTAAAATTAAGTTCTACTCACCCACTTCATCTAATATTAAAAAGGTTTAGCAATTTGTTCCCCCATCATCATAACTCAATGCAACATACCAACAAATATCAAGGAAAACGAGAAATTCAATTAAGAAAACATGCTAACAGAAAGACAATTACCAAAAGTAAATCGAGAGTTGCTGACATGAGTCAAACTACAAACACTGAATAAAATAGTAATGAAGAAGAGTAAAGACGGACCTTTAGCGAACAACACTTTCTTTTATATCAAAGAGAAATTGAACAGCCATACAAATCCAGAAGACCCGAACGGATCTCGAACAACAAAAGAAGCCAACGATCGGTACCTCGACGGTGCCCGAACTCAACCTTTTGGAGTGATTTCCGCTGGCTCTTGGTGACTTTAGTGACTAATTTTCATGGAGTTTCGGGCTGTTTTTCAGCAGAGAAAGGTGTTGTGTTTGATGGTTGTACCGCTGCGTTTTTCAGCTGTGTTTATGAAGGGTTGAAGGCTGGTTTTTGGCTGATTTCGTTGGGAAACAGAGCTGCTTTTGGAGGTCGTTTTTGGACTGTTTTGGGGGTAATTTTGGGCTGGAATTTGGACTGGTTTTACAGCTGAATTGCTGCTGCGTTTTTGCATATGTTGCAGCTGATTTTCAATTGATTAAAGGAGCTTTAGGGACTGACTTTCATGGCTAAAAAAAGGGCCTTTGGGGGTGTTTGAGGGTGGTTTAATGGAGGTATTTTAGGAAGAAGATGAATGTGCGGTGAGGAAGAAGAAGAGGAAGGCAGCTGGTTTATTTCTTCTCCTCTCTCAATGTCTCTCTACTCAACTCTGTTTTTTTTTTTTTTTTTTAATCTGTTCCTCCCCCTTTTTGTTAGCTCTAAGTATGTATATATAGTGTGCGCGCGCGCGCAAATTAGGATAAAATAAAAAATCGAAAAAAGAAAAAGAAGCTGTCTCCCAAACGTGATCAGGTGCCTATATGAATCCAAAACGTAAGGGCAAGTGTAAAGTTTCTTACAAAAAAGAGTCTTTATCACTTGGCCATTTCTAATTGGCTATTATTTTTTATTTTATTTTTCAATTACTTTCCTTTTTGAAGACAAAGAAAGAGAAATACATAGATAAAAACATTAGCTAAACTATCTTTTAGATTTAAAAAAAAATTACAAATACTTCTACGGAACACTTGCAAAATCACTAATCTTTCTAAAATTAAAGAGGACTTATTTTTTTGTCATTTTATTTTAATTTGTATTTTTAAGTAAAACATATATGTAAAAGGTAAAACAAAAGTTAAAATATATAGATTAAATTTAAAGATATTTACATACTAAAAGATAGTAAAAATCTACAAATGATCAAAAATTTGATGCTCACAATTATATATAAATATTTTTATTGATTGTCGCGTTTGTTTATTTTTTGGGCTTAAAATAAAAAACCGATATTATAAAGAAATGAAAACATGAGAAATACACAGAGAAAAGAAAGAAAAAAAAGGGATAAGAAAATCAGAAATTTTTACGGTCCAGTTTCTATTGTGTTGGCCACCGCCAACTGCTATCCAATTACATTTTCTGCTATAACCAAAGCATCTGTCCATGGAAACATCGGAAATTGAACTCACTGCTCAAGAATTGGACCAACTAAATTGAGTAGTTTTACTGTGTGTCTCACATAATTTATATTAGTTGTGTAAGGCTCATTTTTCTCTCACACAAATTTGTGGATTCCAAATTTTATACTTCTGGATCCACAAAATCTAGGCCTACAAAATTGTGAAATAAAAAGATACCTCATACAATTAGTATTAGTTGTATGAGACGCAAAATAAAATTTTCCAACTAAATTGCAGCACTGACAAATCAAAAGAAGACCACCACACAAGCATACCAACTGCTCATGGCCACCGGTAAGTTATCGTGACTCCTCACACCACCATCAACTGCACTGCCTACTAATTTTGAAAACCAATTCCTAACCAAATTATGTATAGCGGACGAGCTGGAAAACTCCAGCCACCATCTACACTTCATACCAATCACCACTCAAGAAAAGAACGTCTCTACCAACCTTGGCACTAGGCAGTAATTATTAAACTAATTAATTGGCAGAAAGTAGCCTATAATTTTCTCAAAACTAAACTCCAACTGCTATGGCAAATATCTGAACCCCTGCACCTTATAGACTTAGGCTATGAATACTACCTCATTAAACTTACTTATCAAACCAACTATCAAAAATTCTCCATCAGGGACCTTGGTTTATTGGCTCACAATACCTAACTGTTTAACAATGGGAACCTAAAGTTTATTGGCTCACAATACCTAACTGTTTAACAATGGAAACCTAAATTTAATCCGGCTTTAGTACACACTAACTACTCTACCATTTGGCTTAGGCTTCAAGAATTACCAACTGAATATTATGATGCATCCATACTCAAAATAATAGCCTCACTAATTGGACAACTCCTCAAAGCAGATATTTGCACAGTGCATACTACTAGAGGCGTTATGCCAAACTTTGCATACTTTCACCACTAGAAGTACCATTACCCATTGAGCTCATGACAGGAACTCACCTCCAACAAATCTATTACGAATATAATTACTCCCTTTGCACTCATTGTGGCTGCCTTGGCTACTCTCCACAATCTTGTCCCAAAAAAACCACCAACACTCAAACCACCGCACCTACAGACCCAAAATCACTCAACACTAACACCCCAAGCCTTTGGAAAACAGTAACCTACACAAAGCCTACACGCAAACCACTAAACCGCCAGACCCAAAACCAGACCATTATCCCCCTATCTCAAAACTTACAAATCACCAAAATCTTAGTACTCATGATACTGCCACTACTCCCACCATCCCTTTACACAATCGATTTGCCATACCAAGTACTAGTGCTACGTCTGACACCACAATTGAGCAGCAACATGTAGATCCCACAACAACCTCACACCAAATTCCCCTACAACTCATCATACCTATATAACTCCAAACCTACCAACGCCAAATAATACTGCCTCTACTACCTCAACCGCTCCCCTTCTAACACACTCCCACTAATACTTACTGTTGGCCCTACAAATGAATCCGAATTGCCTACTCACCCTTTACAAAAGAAATTTAAAAAACACATGATGGCTACTAAGAACAATCATCACCCTACCCCTCCCCCCACCCCGCATGCTCCACTTTCACGAGGAAACAATATCACACCAATTCATCCTAGCACCTGTAACCCCATTGTCACTAACCTCACCCCTACAACCATAGCCATGCCACCTTCTACCATAGACACAAACTTGTCATCAACTTTGGCCTCCACAATTCAACACCTCAACAGCCCTACTCCTTCTTCAACTCCTTCACGGACCCCAACACTCTTCCCCATACACTCAACCTCACATGCAAATTCCATGCACCTTAATACACTAGCCATGCAACCTCACAAGGAACCCCTTGTAACTTCCACAGGTGCCCAAATTATGAACCCCAATTTCTATGATGATCATTTGCCTGTTACTACCGAAATCCTCCGCCAATCGACGCCTACCTCCATTACTGCATCATATTCTATAAACTCGCTACCACCAACACAGACAACTACAATTACAGCTAGGGCTGGGCATAATATGGTAAATACCGAATTACCGTACCGAAACCGAAAATTTTGGTATTTGGTATACGGTATTTTGGTATTTGGTAAGGTATTTGGTTTAAGTTTAAAAAAAAATTGGTATTAGGTATGGTATTTGGTATTTTAAGATAAAATACCGAAATACCGATACCGTACCGAAATATATATTATATTACACAAAACACATATTATCAATTATAATATAAATATAAAAAACCTAAAATTTTACTTTCCTTTATTCTCAAAGTTCATCAATTAACTCTAAACAAGTAACAAGACATTTCTAATGATCAAATATTCTTTTATGTACAATTTTTCTCTATTTGGGTCGATATTTGGTAGTTTTGGACAAAATTTTTGTCAACAAACAATTTCAGTTTTGTATTTTTTTGTACTTTAATTAAGAATATTAGAGTGTATGGCTCTATGCACTAGTTAGTATTCAAACCGAATAAACCGAAGTTACCGAACCGAATAAACCGAAACCGAAAGGGGAAAAACCGAACCATACCGAATTTAATTAGGTACGGTATTGGTATAGGATTTTAAGAAGCCGAATACCGAAAATACCGAACCGAAATGTCTAAATACCGTACCGTACCGACCGACGAACACCCCTAGTTACAGCTACGCCAAACTCCTCTTCTGTCACGACCCAAGTTCTCCCTACATGAACTGTCGTGACGGCACCTAGTCTCTACAACTAGGTAAGCCTAATAATTAGCGGAAAAAGAATTAAAAGTATAAAACTAACCAACTAACAGGAAAATATAGATAAAGTGTTTAAAATGCCGCTCGGCATATACAATAATAACACTCTCGACCAATAATAACACTCCCAAAATCCGGAATCTCATGAATCATAAGCTAGAGAAAATACATAGTGTTCTAAATCCAGAAGTCTAAACGAAGGAAAAATACAAGAAGTCTATAACTGAAGGGAGAATAGAGAGGGACTTCTAGGTCTGCGGACGTGGCAGATATACCTCGAAGTCTCTAGATCTCCTCGACTCACGGATAGTATGGCTGAGCAGAAGAACCTGGATCTGCACACAAAAAACATGTGCAGGAAAGGGCATGAGTACACCACAGCGGTACCTAGTAAGTGTCAAGCCTAACCTCGGTTGAGTAGTGACGAGGAAGGTCAGGGCCCTACCGGTCATATATATAACAAGGTAAAAACAATAAGAAATGTGACAGTATAATTGAAATACAAATAGTCAATAAAGATGAAATCACAGAGAGAAATAACCCAGTACATGATAAGTTGGTATTTTACCAACTTATCTTGTCTTTAAACCTATATTTTTGCTATGTTTGAGTGATAAAATCGTATGGTTAATGTCATTTACTTCTATTTTACAGGTTATATGTGATTTCAAAGTAATGGTGAAGAAACCAAGTGAAAACAAGTCAAAAAGGAGCTAAAATGGACAAATGGAACTTGCCAGCGACTTACCCTTCGCGAACGCGAAGGTCCAACGAGAACGCGAAGAAGCAGGATACGCGAAGTACCCATCGCGAATGCGTAGATTTAGAACTCAAACCTTCGCGAACGCGAAGCCTAAGGAAAGCAAACCTTCGCGAACGCGAAGGTGTAGTCACGAACGCGAAGAGGAAACTGGGCGAAAAAACAAGGCAGTTCTAGAAATTCACAACTTTGACCCCAAACCATTTAATACCCAAACCAGCAGATCTTTGCAAAATCTTTGGCTTATTTTCAGTTCCAAACACTAGAGAGAACAAGGTTGGAAGCTAGGGTTTGCACACACACTTGGGTCTTGAAGATTTGAAGCTTTTGGTGAAGAATTTCTTACCCATTTATGTTCATTTCTTCATTTTCTTGCTTTGTATTGAATATCTAAGTATGTAGTATTTATTTCAATACTTGAATCTTGTTTATGGAAATAACCATATTTAAAGTGTGGATTAAATATCTTATTGTGCTTATGTATTAAATGATTTTTTATCTTTTATGAAGTGAGTTATTGTTACTTTAATTATTCTTGTTCTTTAATGTTTCCAAAGGGATTAGCTAACCCTAGGACTCGCCCGTTTACTCCGAATTAATTTTGGGAAAGATTATTTGGTGTTGGGAAAGATTAATTAACGAGAACTTGAGCTTTAACCCTCATTTTATAGATTCTACCTAGGGATAGGATTGAACTACTTGTAGCCTTATTCGGGTGTGCTTAATCTCTTAATTGTTTTAGGGATAATTCAATTAGAAAGTCTGGTTTGTCTTTGGAAGAAGCTAATATAGAATTATTACCCGTGGCTAATTAACATAAACTCGCTCATATTTGTAAAATCATGAAATACATTGGATCGTTACTTGAGTGTAATTCCTGATGCATCCATACTTGTAGCCATTGATAATTTTACTTGCTTTCTAGGTTAGTTTACATTTCCACATTTAGTATAAATATTTTCTCAAAACAATTCTTAGTGTTTGGCATTGCATAACAAGTGATAATTCTCTTACATTCCTAATCGCCTATATATTATTCTCTGTGGGATTCGACCCCGACTCATAGTTGGGTAAATTATATTGCATGCGACCGTGTCCATTTACTTTTTAGTAGTGGATTTGGACGTCATCTGTACACAGAGATATCAATAGGGGATCTCCTAGGATAACGTCCTGTAGTCCCAAACGTAAAATGTGCAGAGGATCTCCCGGGATACCGTCCCGTAGTCCAAATCATAAATGTGCAGGGGATCTCCCAGAATACCGATACGTAGTCCCAAGTAAATGTCCAGTACAGGGGATCTTCCGGGATACCGTCCCGTAGTCCCAAAGTAAATACACAACCAAATCAATATATACAACAGTCTCAGGAGGAAGTCTACAGTTTTATTCAAGTTCGTCTCTAGAAAACAGGTAATTCCTACCCTAAACATGCGACACAGAATTCATGTAAGCAGTTAAAGCAGATAAGATAGTTAGGTCACGTATGCATGCTTCCCTAAGCTAAACATGTGGCTTCACATACTAGTATTGCTCAATTAAAGGAAAACATAGATATTTATTTAATGAAAATAGGATTTTTTAGCAATTAGCACGTGTACGCACTCGTCACCTCACGTGCACGGCATTCATATAAAAACAATACCAAAATCCTAAGGGGAGTTTCCCCACATAAGGTTAGGCAAGCCACTTACCTCGAACCAGCTCAAAATCAATCCGATAACATGCTCTTGCCACGAGTATCCAACTCCGAGTGTCCCAAATCTAATCAAATCAATTACATAACGTAAATAAAACTACAAGCAACTAATTTAACTAATGAATTTAAAGCTACGACGAGAAATTAGAAAGACGCCCAAAAATCATCCCTGGGCCCACGTCTCGGAATCAGGTAAAAGTTACCAATTTAGAACACCCATTCACCCACGAGATCACTCTTCCAAAAGTTACTCAATTCCGATAACTAAAACCCAATCAAATCCCAAAACCTCGGTTGGGGAACTTTTCCCCCAAATCCCTATTCTTCCACTCAAATTCTTTGATTAGATGTGTAAAACAATAATAGATTAATGAAATATAAACGAAGTAGGGTTAGGAATCGTTACCGACTGATTTCCTCTTCAAAAATCTCCCAAAATCGCCTACTCCCGAGCTCAAAATCGAAATTTGTGTTATGAACTTCAAACCCTCGAAATTTCATATTTCTGCCAAGCGATTACCGCATCTGCGGTCATGGGGCCGCATCTACAGTCCCGCTTCTGCGACTAGGGAACCGCACCTGCGAAAATTCATTAACTCTCCAAACACCGCACCTGCGCTCCACTCCTCGCAGATGCAGTTCTGCTTCTACAGTCCTTGAGCCGCACCTGCGGTCCAAAATCTGCAGGCGCGAAAACAACAGGTTCAGCACATCAGAAATTTGCCTAAGTCCAAATTCCAATCCGTTAAGCATCCGAAACTCACCCGAGGCCCCCGGGACCTCAACCAAACATACAACCCAATCCTGAAACATCATGCGGACTCAGTCGAACCCTCAAATCATATCAAACAACGCTAAAATCACGAATCACCCTCCAATCGAAACCTAATGAACTTGAAATCTTAAAATTCTACAACCGATGTCGAAACCAACCAAACCATGTCTGATTTACCCCAAATTTTGCACACAAGTCATATTCAACACTACGGACCTATTCCAACTTCCGGAATCGGATTTCGACCCTGATATCAAAATTTCACTATCTGTCCGAAAACTTCAAAAATTCAACTTTCAGTATTTCAAGCCTAAACAATCTACGGACCTCCAAAACACAATCCGGATACGCCCCTAAGCCCTAAATCACCCAACGGAGCTAACAAAATTGAAGGAATTCCAGTCCGGAGCCGTCTTCACACTGCTCCGACTATGGTCCAAATTCTAAAGCTTAAGCTCTCATTTAGGGACTAAGTGTCCCAAAACACTCCAAAACTCAAAAAGAATCATCCCGGCAAATTAGAATAGCAGAAATAAACACGGGGAAAGCAGTTAATAGGGGATCAGGGCATAAATTCTCAAAATAACCGTCCGGGTCGTTACATCTTCCCCCTCTTAAAACATTCGTTCGTCCTCGAACGAGCATAGAGACATACCTGAAGTGGTGAAAAGATGAGGGTAACGGCTGCGCGTATCCTGCTCGGTCTCCTAACTCATGATGTACGGCCCTCCAGAACCGTGATGTGAACTGAGTACCTCTATCTGAAATGATGGAAACTGGAATACCATGCAGACGAACAATCTCCCGAATATAAATCTCAGCCAACCGCTCTGAAGAATAAGTGTTACACGCAAGAATGAAATGTGCGGACTTGGTCAGCCGATCCACGATCACCGAAATGGCATCGAACTTTCTCAAAGTCTGTGGGAGTCCAACTACAAAGTCCATGGTGTCCGTTCCCACTTCCACTCCGGAATCTCTATCTGCTGAAGCAAGCCACCCGGTCGCTGATGCTCATACTTCACCTGCTGACAATTGAGGCACCGAGCAACAAACCCAACTATATCTTTCTTCATCCTCCTCCACCAATAGTGCTGCCTCAAATCCTGATACATGTTCGCGGCACCTGGATGGATGGATGGAATATCGCGAACTGTGGGCCTCCTCCAAAATCAACTCCCGAAGTCCATCAACATTGGGTACACATATCCGACCCTGCATCCTCAAGACCCCGTCATCACTAATGGTCACATCTCTGGTATCCCATGCAGAACTTTATCCTTGAGGACAAGCAAATGAGGGTCATCATACTGACGCTCTCTGATATGATCAAACAAGGAAGACCGAGAAACCACACAAGCTAGGACCCGACTGGGCTTCGAAATATCCAATCTCACAAACTGGCTGGATAAGGCCTAAACATCCATCGTCATGGGCCTCTCTATTGTTGGTAGATAATCCAAAATCCCCAAACTCTCTGCCCGGCGACTCAAAGCATCGGCCACCATATTGGCCTTGCCTGGGTGATACAAGATAGTGATATCATAGTCCTTCAGCAGCTCTAACCACTCCCTCTAATGCAAATTAAGATCCTTCTGCTTGAACAGATGCTACAAACTCCGGTGATCAGTGTAGATCTCACAAGGAACACCGTACAAATAATGACGCCGGATCTTCAAGGCGTGAACAATAGTAGCTAACTCGAGATCATTAACAGGATAATTCTTCTCATGCACCTTCAGTTGTCTGGACGCGTAGGCAATCACCCTACCGTCCTGCATCAATACTGCTCCAAGGCCAATCCTCGAGGCATTAGAATAGATAGTATAAAACCCCCAACCGGTAGGCAATATCAATACTGGGGCTGTAGTCAAAGCTGTCTTGAGCTTCTGAAAGCTCTCCTCACACTCCTCTGTCCACCTGAATGGAGCACCCTTCTGGTTCAGCCTGGTCATAGGTGCTGCAATAGATGAAAATCCCTCAACAAAACGACGGTAATAACCCGCCAAGCCAAGAAAACTACGGATCTCTATAGTTGAGGATGGTCTGGGCCAACTCTGCGCTACTTCCACTTTCTTCGGATCCACCTTGATCCCTTCACTCGATACCACGTGACCCAAGAATGACATGGATCCAACTAGAATTCACATTTTGAGAACTGCGCATATAAATTCTTTTCTCTCAAGGTCTGAAGCACTATCCTCAGGTGCTGCTCATGATCTTCCCGACTTTGGGAGTATACTAGAATGTCATCAATAAAGACAATGATGAATGAGTCAAGATATGGCCAGAATACGTTGTGCATCAAATGCATAAATGTTATTGGGCCATTGGTCAACCCAAATGACATAACAAGGAACTCGTAATGACCATACCGAGTCCTGAAGGCGATCTTCGGGATGTCTGGCTCCCGAATCTTCAACTGATGATAACCTGAACGCAAGTCAATCTTAGAAAACACTCGAGCACCCATTAATTGATCAAATAGGTCATCAATACGAGGCAAAAGATACTGGTTCTTCATTGTAACTTTGTTCAACTGGCGATAATCGATGCACATACGTATAGAACCATCCTTTTTCTTCTCAAACAAGATAGGAGCACCCCAAGGTGACATACTGGGCCGAATAAAGCCCTAATCAAGCAATTCCTGTAACTTATCCTTCAACTCCTTCAACTCAGGAGGAGCCATACGGTAAGGAGGAATAGAAATGGGCTGAGTGCCCGGCAACAAATCAATACCAAAATCAATATATCTGTCGGGCGGCATGCCCAGAAGATCAGCTGGAAACACATCAGAGAAATCACGTACTACTAGGACCGAATAAACTCTAGGGGTATCAATACTGACATCTCTCACATAAGCTAGATACGCGTCACACCCCTTCTCAACCATTCGCTTAGCTTTAAGAAATGAAATAACTCTACTGGGAGTATGATCTAAGGTACCCCTCCACTCTAATCATGGTACACATGGCATAGCCAGCGTCACAGTCTTAGCGTGACAATCAAGAATAGAATAACGGGGCAACAATCAGTCCATGCCCAAGATTACATCACAATCTACCATACTGAGCAATAATAAATCGGCTCTGGTCTCAAAACCACTAAGAGCAATCAAACACGACCGATAAACGCGGTCCACAACAAGAGAATCTCCCACAGGAGTAGAAACATAAACAGGGGAACTCAAGGAATTCTGCAAATAGGGAACCGCACCTGCGAAAAATTCATCAAGTCTCCAAACACCGCACTTGCGCTCCACTCCTCGCAGATGCAGTTCTGCTTCTGCGGTCCTTGAGCCGCATCTGGGACCAATGGTCTTCATGCCCCAGACCGCAACTGCGGTTGCCAAGCCGCTTCTGCAGTGCCGCACTTGCGGTCCATAATCCGCAAGTGCGAAACAACAAGTTCAGCATATCAGAAATTTGCCTAAGTCCAAATTCCAATCCATTAAGCATCCGAAACTCACCCGAGGCCCTCGGGACCTCAATCAAACATACCAACCAATCCTAAAACATGATACAGACTCAGTCGAACCCTCAAATCACATCAAACAATGATAAACCACGAATCACCCTCCAATCTAAACCTAATGAACTTGAAATCTTAAAATTCTACAACCGATGCCGAAACCAACCAAACCATGTCCGATTGACCCCAAATTTTGCACACAAGTGATATTCAACACTACGAACCTATTCTAACTTCCGGAATCGGATTTTGACCCCGATATCAAAATTCCATTATCGGCCCGAAAACTTCAAAAATTCAACTTTTGGCATTTCAAGCCTAAACAAGCTACGGACCTCCAAAACACAATCCGGATACACCTCTAAGCCCGAATCACCCAACGGAGCTAACAAAATCGATGGTTCCATTCCGGAGCCGTCTTCACACTGCTCCGACTACGGTCCAAATTCTAAAGCTTAAGCTCTCATTTAGCGACTAAGTGTCCCAAAACACTTCGAAACTCAAAAGGAATCATCCCGGCAAATACAATAGTAGAAATAAACATGAGGGAAGTAGTTAATAGGGGATCGGGGAATAAATTCTCAAAACGACCGGCCGGGTCGTTACATTTCCAAATCTCACAACTCAACAAACACTACAACATGTATCACTCACGCACCCATAGACACCATCGTCACTCCCACCCCCATCGTCGCTACATCAATAACATCCGCATCAACAACTATCTACTTCCATCGTCAGTCCCATGCATACCATTACCACCACCCTACCAATCACTACCACTACCAACAATTGCCTTCCCTCGTCCAAACCTTCCACCTCCAACTCCTTCCTATCCACTGAATCTACCACACCTGCAGGGGCATGTCACTTAACTATTGGAAAACAATGACAACCTCGCAATGATCATTCAGGAAGGCATCCTAACCCCGCAGCAACACGATATTGCCATGCCCCTCATCTACCAACAAGAAACAACAACTCTGGAACTCCACAATCACTTCACTCAGGTTCACCATTGGTCCCAACAGCTGGATCATAAAAATATCCAGTGACATTTAACCCCACTTCCACCTTACTCGCCATGGTTTGCAACTACAAGTCAATAACCACTAGAAATACCATCCCAACCACCACCAACCCAACAAGCTCCAATACCACCTCCCCATCTACTCTCACTACTTTTGATCGACATTAAACAACCTCAAGAGGCACACGATGATCACGAGAGGCCAGAGACTTTCATAGGATCCATGACACTCCACGACCCGCTGACAATAACCATACAAGAAAATTTAGAAAGAAAAGTGCTCGTCTTCATTCCGCCAACTTTAGAGAAAACCTCCTTGAATATTCGCCTCAACCCCTTCTCCTCACTAGAGAGCTAAGTGATTCTTTTGATACCGATGTTGAACGATCATATCCTACCAGTGGAACTCTAAAACCCACCACATTTGTTGATGCACCTAGAACTAGACCTGACCCCAAGAGAGGGTCCCCAACAAAACATAATCTTATGAAGATCATGCTTTGGAATTGCAGAGGAGCCAATGGCCCTGACTTTCGTTGCAACTTATGTTTCCTCCTCAATTGGAATGATCCTTCTATCTTATGCCTCACAGAAACAAATATGGAAGATCATACCTCACTTCTCCAAGAATTTAACTACACTGATCTTATTCAAGTAGCAGCCAGAGGTCGCTCGGGTGGAATAGTGATGTTGTGGCGAGCAAATGAGCTTCTTGTGAATCCTGTTGTAGTCACTGGCCAGGAAATACACACATCTATTCCGGTAAGTAGCTTGACCTCACCCTGGTTTATATCATTAGTGTATGCCAGTACTACATACAAAAATCGCTAATTACTGTGGAATAACCTAAAAGAATTCAACAAGCATCCTAATAAAGCTTGGTTATTATGTGGTGACTATAATGAACTATGATCCTCATCTGATAAATTTAGTGGTAAACCTATAAGTCCTCATCGCTCAGCAAAATTCAATAATTGTCTTAACCAACTAAACATGTTAGACTTAGATCTCACTAGCACACGTTTTAATTTGACTAATACACCTAGAACCATTAACAAGTCCACATCTGGAAAAAAAATTAATTCTTAAATGTCTCGATAAATTTTTGGCAATGATAAATATTTACTACTGTTTGAGGACGCAACTGTCCAACACCTCCACGCACACACTCAGCTCACAACCCTCTTCTTCTAAATTTAACTTGACCCTACTCAAAACAAAACCCTTCCTTTAAATTTGAAACCATGTGATTACAACATCCCGATTTCTTAAATGTTGTAACCCAACACTGGCTTCATAATCACGATTGTTGCGCCCCCTTTTTTCTCCTCGCGAAGAAGTCCCGGTTTCGATATTATGGGGGAACAACTCGTTTCCTTTTGGGAATTGGGTATTTGTAGAGTCGCCACCTAACGGATTACGGTGCGTTAGGGCACCTAGAGCAATTAACTCATGTAACTAGTTTGCATTACCAGAGATTAGGGTAAGGGCTCGAAATAACCTTGAGGGGAAGATATTAGGCACCCCTCGCAGTCCACAACGGTGGGTCCCGACCGAACTTAAACTATATGAATTAGTCAATTAACAAGTAAGCAAGTATTTGCAAATAAAGCAGCTCTTCCCCATCTAAATACATATATGATCAAGGAAGTTCAGATAATGAAGATAAAGAGGTTTGGACAGCTTACATATGTATAGGTAAAGAAAAGGAAGTTTAGAGAATTTAAACACGTATAGGAATTGGGAAAGGGAAGTCCTAAGTTGATTGGCCTACAGGATCATACCCATGCAATGCCCGGTAATCACTCCTCAATGAGGGGCTACACGGGACATTAGTGCGCAGGTCATCATATCCTTTTACTACCCATTACCCTCCCCTTAGTGGTTATGAGCGAGTTTAATTAACGAACTCTAAGCGTGTTGCTACCCGTCCCTTCCTTATGGTCCTGGAGGAATTTAGGACCCCTAAATCTGGACAGTTCTAGACAACCTAAGGTTTTTAAAGGTGAAAATCTAGGCGACAAGCAAATAACATATAGGACAAGCAAATAAGGACAAACAGTTAGAGGGCTCATATTTACCTCCGCATGTATATAGGCAAACAAACAGCACGTCTAAACACAGGTTTTGAAGAAGTTCGGAAATCCTAAGAACATGGCATCTAGATGAATGTTACAGATTCAGGATATGCATAAACAAAGTGGCGGAATCCTAACCAATTTCCCTAATGTTTTTTTTATATAGCTTGTTAAGCTTAAGCAGTTTTACACAATCAAACGCAGTTTCCACTTTTTATATATATAGAGACTGATTACTAAGGCTTGCCTAGGCATGGGACTGTACGCAATCACAATTACAGGAACTGTTTGAATAGTTGAAAATCGTTTAACCTATGAGCATGCTGATCTAGGCGATATAGGTTATAACAGGTATTTTATATCAACTCGTATTTATAGACATGATGCCTATGTGTGAGGCCGTTTAGACCTTTTCATAGCTAGTTACTTATTTTAATCGAAATAGACATGTCAAACGAAATGCAAATAGGGTTCCTAAAAGACATGGTATCTAATGCATACAGAAATGCCAGCTCTATTAAGACAGGGTTGTTAGCCTAGGAGCAGGATCTCTAGGTGACAAGACTCGTGAAAAATTAAAGCATGGAATAGTGATATGTGGCATGTAGTATGCTGAAGCCATAAACGTGAAGGTCCTAAAATCAGGTTATCTTATGCACAAGATCATCATGGTCTAAATGCAAATGAACAAACCCTCCTAGAACATGGATTCTAATACAGATTTGCAGAACATAAAGCCTATAGCATGTTTCTACCCCGTTTTACCCACAGTACCATGCAGCTACCCTTCCATTTCACTAGTCACCCCGATATCTGTTTACAATTAATTATTACAGGCCAATTATTGAATAAAAATTAAGTAAATAAACTACAAATTAAGCTATAGGGAGCCTGAAGTAGGCCCAAAGCAAATCCTGGTGTTCCAGGCCTTCAGTAGTCTCAAATGCCAAAGATTTCATAGCGAATTATGTCCAGGTGTGTCAGAGTTCCCTAAGGACCTCAAGGATCCCGGGAAGTGCTCACACCCAGACTCTCTAAAATAAGGACTAATTATGGTGCAATGTGGAAGAACCAGCCCTGATATGCCAGAGTTCAAAGAGATCTCAAGGACCTCTAAGCAGTACACATACCAGAGGGGCATGACTTAATAACCTAAGAATAAGTGAGAGTGCTTGATATGATTTGAAAAGGGTTTTGGTAAACAGTATAGAGAGGACTCTTAGGGCTGAAAAGATTTTCTAAAAAAAAACCAGTACTAGTTTGGTAGTAAAACACCTTGAGAAAAGTATGAAAACACTTTGAAATCAACACACAAATCACAGGACAACCATATCCAGAAACACTTGGCAAGCAGGTTTCAAACAAAGAGAGGGGGGTTGGGGATACATAGAATACACCTTAGTGTATAATGGAACACAGAAGCAAACAGATGAATAGAATTACTAAGTTAGTTACAAGGGTAGGTGATTAAGACATGGAGCAAAGATGTTGAGAACACATAGACCTCAAACACACAACCAGAGTTGCCTTGAGAGAATAGATGACTTAGCAAAGCAGAGTAGGAAAGGACTTAAATGAACAGACCAGGCAAAACACCACCAAGAATTCATAATGTAGACATGCCAACAAGATTTAGACATGCTAGACAAACAGTAGACAGACAAGTATAGTTGAGACATACTAACCACATATTGAACAGGGCAATATTAGGCATGCTAGATAAACAGTAGACATGCAAGTAAAGTTGAGGCATGCTAATCACATATTGAACAAGACAATATTAGGCATGCTGGATGGACAGTAGATAGAAGCAAAAAACTAACTCTTGACTGATGAACTAAGGCAGTAATGAAACACATAGCATTTAGATTCTAAAAGTTAATCAGAGGCATACCAGTTAGGGAAAGAGAACACAAGAGGTAAGACAGGTGTTGTGCAATTTCTGGCTTTGGCTTATGGCTAGCAAGGATAATGAAGATCACAAGTAGCAGGAAGAACAGAGAGAGTTTTTTAGAGTGTAAGAATAATGGTGAACCAATGTTCGTTTTTGAACTGAGAGTAGAGGAGAGTATATATAGCAGCTTAGGAGCGGAGCAGAGTAAGGTAAAGAAATCAAAACTCAGCAATCAGAGAAATTACAAAATCAATCATACACGAAATCAGCGTAGTCTTCCTTTAATTAAGGACAACTACTCAACGGTTAAAGGACAGGAGTCACTTAAGGAAAGAAAATCAAATCGGACCCAAGTAAAGGGGTAAACAGACAGGAGCTTAATTAAGGAAATAATCGTGAAGAATTAGTAACATTACAGGCAATAAGGTAAGAGGAATAATTAAAGTTGTAAACAAAGGAATAAATCAAGAATAAGCACATAAATTTTAACCAGGCAAATCAATAAATCAAAATCCAAAGTAGTACTGATTTAAAGAGAGAGAAAATATCAGTATTCCACAAATAGACGATTAAGCTAATTAAAAATTCATAAACACACATAAATTAGCCAATGGATCGACTTAGAAACCCCAGTAAAGATGAACTAAGGTAAAAGTCACAAGATGCTGAATTAGACTAAAGGGGGAAATCATGAGAGTCAAAGCACAGCACAAATAATGTAACAAATAACTCGGAAAGACTCAGAATCGAAGCAAAAACATAAGAAAATTAGGGCCTTAGCATAAACTAGTTAGGGTCGAAGCAAACTCTTCGAAATCAGTTAAAAACACATAAAAGTGGAAGATTAAATACCTAAAATTAGCAAAACGTTTTGAAGGAAGAGATTTTCAGGAAACCCTAGTTTAGGAAAATGGGAAGTCGTTCGAAAATCAAAAGATATTTGTAAAAACTCATGTAAAATAAGTTCAATCCATCTCAGATCTTGTACAGATCTGAAAAGTTCAAAGGACAAAATTAGGGTTTAGAGAAAAACAACATAGAGATGGAGAAGTAGGCTTAGAAATACATAGGTGTAAGGCCAAATAGGAAGATCTTACTCGAAATCGAATCAGAACAGCCTGAAACAGGCAAGAAAGGGCCATAGGTGTAAGCGGACTGACCCAGGTCCCTCGAGGACCTTAGAGATGGCGGTGCCGACATAGGAGAGGCCATTAGAGGCCTGGTGGTGGTGAGAAACCACCATGAACGGCAGTAGACAACTGACGATGAGGGTGAGTTAGGGTTAAGAGTTAGAGAGCATTTGAGAGATGAGGGAACGAAAGGGCGGCGGAAAATGAGAGGTAGTGAGAGGTTTAGGGGGTCGTTTGGTTTAATTATGGCAGGGAGTCTTGGACCGTTGGTCAAAATGATCAACGGCTAGGATTGGCCAAGGGGTTTGGGTCGGATGAATACATATTGGGCCTAGGGGTTTTGGCTTGGTTTTTGGTTTAATATTAAGGGGGTTTTGGGCTGGTATAAAAAGGGTTAAAATTGGAATATAAGAGGCTATTTGTTAAATACCCCAAACAATCCATTAAAAATAATTTGTAAAATAATAACTAATTATAAAAAATGAATTTCATGCATGGAACTGTTTTAAAAATAATTATTTAGTATTTAAAAATGCAAATGACTAATTTCTGATAAAATAATATAAAAATGTACGCATGGGCTATAATTGCAAAGTTATTGCAATTATAGCTAAAAGCTGCCAATTTGGCTATTTATGAAATAATTTGGACTCAATAGGACCGTAATAGTAATATTAAATCAACACATGTTCTAAAATCATTTGTGATGCAATTTTACAATTATTTATATGAAGAAAATATTGAAATAAATTAATTTAAGGATGTCAAAATTATGGGAAAATACCCGTTGATGCTAATGCATAGTTTTAAAAGTATATATGCATTTCAAAAATATTATGAGGAAAAATTGGGTATCAACAACTGCCCCTCTTTACCCGGGAAGGATGAAAGAGTTTTTCGGTAAAGAAATGATGGCCAATTTTGACCGAATGGGATGTTTTGAAAGATAGAGACCGGACTCTGGTCTTTGAGCTGCCTACACATTCCTGGTTTTATAGGAATCAGGCCATGTGTAGTTTTGAGTTCATCGGCGGAATATACCGATGAAGTCATCGCAAGAACGGACACAAGATTTCGGGATAGAAGAAAGAATAGTTATGGTGAGGGGTTAAGTTTGAGATAGTTGAAGGAACTAGAGCGAGGTTGCTCCCGCTAGGACAGAGGTTGCTTACTGGTCACCTGCAGATAAAGAGATACTACAAATATGTATTTGTGCAAAAAAAAATTAAACATGATGCAGATTCCCTTTTGGACCATGAAAGTTGTCTTTGGACGGTTAAGGATGACGTCCTCAGACCATGATGCCCTGGGCCATGAATTGTTCAGTGAGGGATCGCAGGCCATGAAATGATGTTCTTGTGCCATGAAGATGGTGCCTCCGAACCATGACGCCTTTGAATAATGATATGCAAATTTGAGAGACCTCAGGCCATGGTATGGTGTCTTCTGGCTATGAGGATGACGCCTTCGGATAGATTGGCGATATTTCAGCCCATGAGATGCAATAATATGATGTTAACAAGACAAGGCTTAGTCTTGTGAAATGAAGGGCAGAGCTTAGCCCGATAGAAAAACAGACAGATAGCATCGAAATAGAGCAATATTTGTGCAAGGAGGGACAAGCTTAGTCCCCCCGGAAGTGTGGAGGCAGGGATTAGCCTCATGCAGATATAGAGGCAGGGATTAGCCTCATACAGATGTGGAGGCAGGGATTAGCCTCATGCAAATATGGAGGTAGGGATTAGCCTCATGCAGATATGGAGGCAGGGATTAGCCTCATGCATATGGAGGCAGGGATTAGCCTTATGCAAATACTACCTCATGCAAATGTGGAGGCAGGGATTAGCCTCATGCAAATACTGCCTCATGCAAATATGGAGGCAGGGATTAGCCTCATGCAAATATGGAGGTAGGGATTAGCCTCATGCAAATATGGAGGCAGGGATTAGCCTCATACAGATATGGAGGCAGGGATTAGCCTCATGCAAATGTGGAGGCAGGGATTAGCCTCATACAGCTATGGAGGCAGGGATTAGCCTCGTGCAAATGTGGAGGTAGGGATTAGCCTCATGCAGATATGGAGGCAGGGATTAGCCTCATGCAGATGGAGGCAGGGATTAGCCTCATACAAATATGGAGGCAGAGATTAGCCTCATGCAGATATGCAGGCAGGGATTAGCCTCATGCAGATAGAGACAGGGATTAGCCTCATGCAGATATGGAGGCAGGGATTAGCCTCATGCAGGTGGAGGCAAGGATTAGCCTCATGCAGGTGGAGGCAGGGATTAGCCTCATGCAGATATGGAGGCAGGGATTAGCCTCATGCAGATGGAGGCAGGGATTAGCCTCATGCAAGTATGGAGGCAACGATTAGCCTCATACAGATGTGGAGGAAGGGATTAGCCTCATGCAAATGCGGGACAGGGCTTAGTCCCATTCAAAGATCAAATAGCAAATAAGGGTAGAGTGTTTCTTAGCTGGGGATACGTTCAATGTCTGGTGGCCCGTTCGATAGTGACTTTGCTTCGTGTATATATGTTTGTGAATGCTATCGCTACGTCAGATGTGCCTGCGCTCAAAGAAAAATTGTAAGTTCCATAAGGGAAGGTTGGTTCGTGCCTTTGTCTGCTAGCCTTGCTATGCTCCGTTTTGGAGGCCTCGTTTGAGTTTCCCTGGGTAACACCTGACTGTTACGAAAATAGAGGTTTCGAATACATGCAATTATTGGTAAAAATAGAGTTATTTAGAAACATATATTGAAATATCAAGTAATTTTAGATGAACTAGTGACTGTAACAAATTTCAGGGACACTGCAGCTTTCTTATGTTAGAATTTTGAGGGTCCTCCTCAAAATTCTGCCCCAGTTTGGTAGATGATCCTTCGATCATTTGCGAAACTTGTTGAACCTTCTTCGGAATTTTGAGAATCCTTCTCAAAATTCTGCCCCAGTTTCTTGACCAATTTCTGACTTTCTAGCATGCAATGGCGTTGGCTGGACTTGCTTCGGAATTTTGAGGGTCCTCCTCAAAATTCTACTCCAGTTTTTGATCTTGGGGGGAAATGGAAATTTTATTATGACATGACCAAACCCACAGGGCTGCCTACGTATCTCCTCTTAAAGGGAATCAGGTCAAGCGTAGTTCAATTACATCAGATGAGGAAATGTAAATAGTCTAAGCATAGTATCTCTTGACTACATCTGAATTGATTGGTTTTGGCCAGACTTCTCCGTCCATTTCTGAAAGTATGAGTGCTCCTCCTGTTAGCACCCTGTGAACCATGTAAGGACCTTGCCAGTTGGGAGAGAATTTCCCTTTGGCTACATCTTGATGTGGGAAGATCTTCTTCAGCACCAGCTGTCCTGCTGCAAATCGCCTTGGTTTGACCCTTTTGTTGAAAGCTCCGGACATTCTGTTCTGATAAAGCTGACATGACATACTGCGTTCATTCTTTTTCCATCTATAAGGGCCAATTGATCATAGCGGCTTCTTATCCATTCTGCATCGCTGAGTTTGGCTTCTTATATGATTCTTAAAGAAAGAACCTCTACCTCGGCTGGGATGATAGCTTCGGTACCATAAACCAGCATGTAGGGGGTTGCCCCGGTTGATGTGTGAACTGTAGTGCGGTATCCCAACAGAGCAAAAGGTATCTTCTCGTGCCATTGTTTGTGGTTTTCTACCATCTTCCTTAGTATCTTCTTGATGTTTTTGTTGGCGGCTTCTACGACTCCATTCATCTGAGGTCAATAGGTTGTGGAATTCTTGTGCTTGATTTTTAAAGTTTCACACATGGCTTTCATCAGATCATTGTTGATATTGGCGGCATTATCAGTGATAATGGACTCGGGAACTCCAAATCGGCAAACAATACGATCCTTGACAAAGTCTGCGACGACTTTCTTGGTTACAGCTTTGTAAGATGCAGCCTCTACCCATTTTGGGAAGTAATCAATGGCCACCAGAATAAACCTGTGCCCATTTAAAGCAGTAGGCTCAATAGGACCGATGACATCCATTCCCAGACGGCGAATGGCCAAGGTGAGCTTGTTGCATTAAGCCCAGCACTTTTATCATATCGGCATGCACTTGACATTGGTAACATTTGCGGACATACTGGACGCAGTCTGTCTCCATAGTCGTCCAAAAGTAACCGGCCCTAAGTATCTTCTTAGCCAGGACAAAACCATTCATATGCGGGCCGCAGGTCCCAGCATGTATCTCCTCAAGTAGCTTTGAAGCCTCTTTTGCATCGACACATCTTAGCAATCCCAAATCAGGCGTTCTTCTGTACAAATTTCCTCCGCTGTGGAAAAAGTGATTGGACAATCTCCGAAGCATGCGTTTTTGAGTGTGGTTTGCATGCTCCGGGTATTCTCCTTTCGCCAAATACTCCTTGATGTCATGGAACCAAGGTTTTCCATCCGTCTCTTTCTTGATGTGGGCAAAGTAAGCCGGTTGATTATGGATCCTCACTGGGATGGGATCAATGAAATTCTCATCCGGATGGTGTATCATGGATGACAAAGTGGCTAAAGCATCGGCAAACTCGTTCTGAATTCTGGGAACATGCCAAAACTCTATCTTCGTGAACCTTTTCCTCAATTCCTGCACATGGTGCAGATATGGCAATATCTTGGAATTTTTGGTGGCCCACTCCCCTTGTACCTGATGCACAAGCAAATCTGAATCACCAATTATCAACAGCTCCTGAATATTCATGTTGATTGCCATGTTGAGCCCTAGTATGCAGGCTTCATCCACTGCCATATTGTTGGTAGAGGGAAATCTGAGTTTAGCAGATACCGGATAATGTTGACCTGTTTCTGATACCAAAACCACTCCAATGCCTACTCCTTTAAAATTTGCAGCTCCATCAAAGAACATCCTCCAACCGTCGTATGCTTAGGCAATGTCCTCTCCTACGAATCACACCTCTTCATCAGGAAAATACATTTTCAAGGGTTCGTATTCTCCTCCCACCGGATTTTCAGCAAGATGATCTGCCAATGCTTGTCCTTTGACGCCTTTTGAGTTACGTAGACGATATCGAACTCATTTGACAGTATCTGCCACTTGGCTAACTTTCCAGTCGGTATGGGTTTCTGAAATATGTACTTCAAAGGGTCCATACTGGATATGAGGTATGTGGTATAGGCACAAAAGTAATGCCTCAACTTCTGGGTTGTCCATGTCAAAGAACAGCAAGTGCGTTCCAACAGAGAGTACCGTGCTTCGTAAGGTGTGAACTTCTTACTCAAGTAGTATATGGCTTGCTCCTTTCTCCCTGTCTCGTCATGTTGTCCTAGAACACATCCGAAAGCTCCATCCAATACAGATAGATAGAGTAGCAAAGGCCGTCCTGGCTCTGGCGGGACCAAGACCGGTGGTGTGGACAGGTAATTCTTGATTTTGTCGAAAGCTTTCTGACAATCCACGATCCAGCTTGTTTCGGCATCTTTCCTCAACATCTTGAAGATGGGTATCACATATGATTGTGGACTACGCTATGAAGCGACTGATATAGTTGAGACGTCCTAGGAATCTCATTACGTCCTTTTTGCTCCTCAGCGGTGGTAACTCCTGAATAGCCTTAACTTTAGACGGGTCCAGCTTGATCCCTCGATGACTGACAATGAATCCCAGTAATTTTCCTGCGGGAACCCCGAATGAACACTTTGCGGGGTTCAATTTTAAGTTGTACCTCCTTAACCTGTCAAAGAACTTTCTCAAGTCTGCTAAGTGATCTGCGACCCTCTTGGATTTTATAATAACATCGTCCACATACACCTCTATTTCTTTGTGTATCATATCATGGAAGATGGTTGTCATGGCTCTCATATAGGTAGCCCCAGCATTCTTTAGACCAAATGGCATCATCTTGTAGCAGTATACCCCCCATGGTGTAATAAAAGTTATTTTCTCTGCATCTTCTTCATCCATCCAGATCTGGTGATAACCCGCGAAGCAATCTACAAAGGATTGGAGTTCATACTTGGCGCAATTGTCGATCAGGATGTGTATGTTTGGCACTGGAAAGTCGTCCTTGGTACTTGCTCTGTTTAAGTCTCGATAGTTAACACATACTCTGACTTTCTCATCTTTCTTCGGAACTGGCACAATGTTGGCTAACCAGGTTGGGTACTCAACCACCCTGAGGACTTTGGCTTTGATCTGCTTAGTAACTTCCTCCTTGATTTTCAGGCTCATATCTGGTTTGAATTTTCTGAGCTTCTGCTTCACTGGCGGACACATAGGATTAGTAGGCAACTTGTGAGCCACTATGGACGTGCTCAAACCGGTCATGTCATCATATGACCGTGCAAAAAAGTCCTCATACTCCTTTAAGAAATGAATGTATTCTTCTTTCTCTGTTGGTGATAAGTGAGTGTTGATGCGAGTCTCCTTGACGGTCTCGGAGTCCCCAAATTTACTGCTTCGGTTTCGTCCAAGTTGAACTTAGGCTTATTCTCAAAGTTTTCGACCTCCCTGACAACTTCCTCGGGTATTTCATCTTCTTCATCCGAATCACTACCCTCATATTGTATTGCCTCATTACATGTCACAGTCACTGGTTCATCAGGAAAAGTAATAATAACGCTGTAGAAAGAAAAAGTGCAGAAAATAATAATGAATAATAAAGAGCAATGCATTTGATTAAAACTGAAAAACATCCAAACAAGTACGGCTCGATGAATCGAGCATTTATTTTAAAACAAGTAAGTCCGTAAACAAAGTTACTGAAAATCTTAGATGCCTAGAATGGCTATAGAAATAAAATTTGCCAAGCTACCCAGGGACTCGGCGGGCCCGGGATGGTGTGGTGGTCCAGTTTCTGAGAACAGCTCCATTCTCCACAGACTGAATAGTGAGGCATTCTTCCTCATCCTCCTTAATTATTGCGGTGCAGTCCATGTCTTCATCCTCCAAGAACAGATTCCTCAGCCCAGCTAATGCTTCTTCTATTGCGGTTCCCCATATTGCATCAGCCTGATGAAAAGCTTGATCCAGATGTGGCACATGTTGTTCGAGAGGGTAATAAGGTCCATGCCATGGAGGTGACCAATCATTATACTCTTGCCATGTGTACTGGTATCCGAGCCCAGTACCCTGGAGGTTCTTCCCGAGCCCTTTGTCGGGCTCATACCCAGACCATGCTAGTATGCTTTCTATTTTGTTGCTCCACCACTTGTCTTTCTCGACGGCATTGACACGTTCGATGTGATGATAGGTTTCTCCTCCTAGCCTTCTTCTATTTCCGATAACCGGGATGGTTTGACTGGTGTAAATGGGGTTACTCCCATCCCCGTGAATGATCACCTCCTGATGGTTCCATTCAAACTTTACTGCCTGATGCAAAGTTGATGCATGGTCGTCCTAACAGCATATTGTAGGATGTAGGTATGTCCAGCACCTGAAACTCGACATCAAACCACGTAGGCCCCATTTCCAGACAGAGATTAATTTCTCCGATGGTAGCTCTCTGAGACCCATCAAAAGCCTTCACGTTCATCGTCCCTTCTCGTATCTCGTATAGGCCTTTGCCCAAACTCTTCAGTGTTGTCAATGGGCAAATATTGAGACTGGATCCTCCATCAATCAGGACCCTGGTAATGAAGTAGTCTTCGCATTGCATTGTGATGTGCATCGCTCTGTTGTGATTCAAACCCTCAAGCGGCAACTCATCCTCGTGGAAAGTGATTTTGTGACCTTCCAACACCTGCCTACCATGTTGTCCATCTCTCCGCATGTGATATTGTTGGGCACGTAAGCTTCACTCAGCACCTTCATCAAAGCATTCTTGTGCGCCTCTAAATTTTGCAACAGTGACAGTATGGATATCTGAGCTAGAGTTTTGTTCAAATGATCGATGACGGAATATTCTTTTGCTTGTACTTTCCTCTAAAGGTCATCTAGCCCTGTTTTGATGATAGGCTACTTGGTAGTGGCATCCTTACTTGGTCCTCCCAAGTGTTCAGGTGTATAGATTCTTCTGGTCCTGTTCATTCCTTGTGCAGCATCGAATTCCTCCATATTTGCCTTTCCTTTTCGCCTAGCTTCGACAACATAACCCCAGGGTATTGCTTTTGAATTGAAAGGAGGTGTGGTTGTCACTATCACCGTGAAAGGTGTGGCCACTTCTACTTCCAAACGGAACAGGGTTGGCTGTAGGTGGAGCTACATCTACCTCAAATAGAACTGGTGCAGCTACCTCAACCTCGATTGGTGACTGAGTCTGTACTACAATAGGAGTAAGTGTGACTGAGGGCTTAAAGTCATCGCCTTCTCGAATAAGCCCAATCGACCCCTCAGGATCCCATTCTTCGTCCATCTCTATCACATGTATCCCACCACCCCTATGATCCGGGAGAGGGTTGTTGCGAACATTGGGTGCAACTTCTTTTGCCTGTATGACCTTGTTTTCAATCAGTGTCTGGATCTTATCTTTCAATGTTCGGCACTCATCAATGGTGTGCCTTTCATACTGGAATGGTATGCATAGGTTTTGTTTGGATTGGCCCATTGGAATGGATTCTCTAATGCCACAGCGGGAACGGGTGACCTAACCAGCGGTTTTCAACCTTTCATACAGCTGGTCGATGGGTTCAGCAATAGCGGTGTATTGTCTGGGTGGCTTGCGGTCAAAATTGGGTCGTGCTCTTGGATAGTTTTTGCGAGTTGGAGGTGACTGGAAATGAGATGGTTGGGAATTATTGGTATGATAGACAGTGGCTGGTTGGGAATATTTGGGAGATGATGGTTGATATGTGGGTGGTGGTGCTTGGTATGTGGGTGGAGGTGTTTGATATGTGGGTGGTGGTGCTTGGTATGTGGGTGGAGGTGTTTGATATGTAAGCGGCGATTTCGGGCCTTGAGCCACCATTACTGCCCCAATATCTTTCTTCTTTGATATGCCGCCTGATTGTAATGCCTTGTTTGTGGCTTGTAATTCCTCAAAGTTTGTTACCATCCCGCTTTTGATGCCTTCTTCGATTCTTTCCCCAAGTTCGATGATATCAGAGAATTTATGGTTTTCAATAACCATCAATCTTTCATAGTATTGCGGATCCTGTGCTCTGACGAAGAATTTGTTCATCTGTTCCTCGTCCAAAGATGGCCTGACTTTGGCTGCTTCTGACCTCCAACGAGTAGCATACTCGTGGAAAGTCTCGAAGGGCTTCTTCTTGAGGTTCTGAATGTAGAAAACATCTGGTGCATTTTCTGTGTTGAACCTGAATCGGTCCATGAAATCTGATGCCATACTTACCCAGTTGGACCATTTCTTAGGATCCTGGCTGATGTACCAGGACAAAGCGTCTCCCGTATGACTCCTCATGAAAAGCTTCATCCGGATCTTTTCATCCTTTCCGACCCCGACAAGCTTGTCACAATAGGTCCTCAGATGAACCCTGGGATCACCTGTACCGTCAAACGTCTCAAACTTTCAAGGTTTGTACCCCTCTGGCAGCTCTACATCTAGTTGTATGCATAGGTCTTCATAGTTCAAACCTCATATTCCTTTGCCACCTTCGACACCCTGAACCCGTCTTGTCAATTTCTTGAGTTCTTCGGCTATATTCTTGATGAGCAGGTCCTTCTCAGTAGATTCTGGTGTATAGGAAGTTGGTTGAGTAGAGTGAGGTACGGTTTCCACATATATAGGGTTGTTTTGGTGAGTGCTAGGGACTTGGGTTTAGTGATGGTCATTGGTTGAGTTTTGAGGATCGGGAATGGGTTGTGGTGTGTTCTGGGGAGTGTGATAAGTGGCGGTTGGTGGGTATTGAATTGGTTGATGGTGGTGTTGTGGCGGAGTTGGTATCAGTAAGGGATTGAGATTTTGAGGTGGGGTTGCATATTGATGTGGTGCAGGAGGGTTTTGTGGATGTTGGTTCAGTGTATTTTGGGGATATGCTGGGTTCTTTGTATTTTGTTGGTTAATGTCGGGGACATTCAGAGTGAGGGATAGGTTTGCCAAGTTGCGGACCTGCTCAAGCTCTCCCTGTAGCTCCAGTATCTTTTGTTCCAACCTCAAAACTAAATCATTTGGTGCCGGAGTACTCCGACCATCTGAAGTTTCTGCATTTTCCACATTCTCTTTTCGAATACCACTTAAATCGTCCATTTTAGCTTTCCCTTTGCTCTTTTTATTACTTGGAGGAGGAGAAGGTGGAGGGCCTCTAGATCTGGTGTGATACGTTGATGGTGCCAGTATGAGCGAACCAACCTTAGGGGATGGGAATAAAAAATAAAGAAAAACAAAAAGGTAAACAAGTCAGTAAGGATTTTGAAATGTTTGCAGTATTTAAACACATATTGAGTGAATGTAAATTCACGTCCTACTTTGGGAACCTCGTTGTGCCCCGGGTAGGCCTAGCGACAAATAAATTTGGAGAAATTCAGTGCCAATTATTGCCTCATTCCATTAATGTAAAAGTAAACGACCCAAAACGATATTAGATAAGATAATGTTGCTAGTGGCACTTGGCTTTATTACATTAAAAAGGAAAGAAAGTAAATCTAATCTACTTGGTCCCAGAAGGACCCTCTCCAGACCGGTTGCTATTGTCGATCAACTCTCCCAGCTCGCGCAGGTTCAATAGTAGGAATGCTCTTGCCAAATGCCCTCCTTCATTTCCTTCAGCGTTCTGACAGTCGGTGACCCTCTTCCTTATCTTCCCTTCCAATTCCATTAAACTGTACTCTAGGTATTCCAGCCTCTCACTGGATTTAACAACTCTTTCTTTCCACCCGTTAATCATTTCCATATCGGCCTTATGCTGTGCCACATGCTCAGCCTCAGACTCTCGGACTCTTTTCCGCAGCTTATTGTACTTCACCTCTGCTTCGGCAAACTCATCTATGACCCTGTTTCCAGGACCAACCATTGGCTCAAAGACTCCTGATAGATTATCATCCAACCATGAGGGGTAAAAGTATGAATGGCCCGCATGGTATCTGTCCGGTTCAATAGTATTCGTTTTCACAATAATCTTCAAAGTCCACATATGTTGTGCTTCGTTCTTATACGGGATGGCGTCACCCTGAAAATCAGCTATCCCTGAGGGTAGCGTAAGGGTATATCCCCCTTAATCCGATCAACACCAAATATGGGACGTCTCTGGATCTGATGATGAACTCGTCAGTGGGGAACCACTCGAACATCCACTAAACCTGGTCTTCAGTCAGCTTGTTGAAAAACTATACCCACCCTACAGTATCCTTAGGTTGATCGAACATGTCTGGAATATAAGTCATCCTTTTAGGGTGATGGAAGGCTGTGTGATCATTCCACGGCCTTCGTGGAAACTCCTGACGGTATTGGCCCCTTTGGAGATGTTCTAACAGCCAGACTTGTAATAGCAAGTTGCAACCCTCGAAGAATCTGAATCCTTTCTGACAGCGTTCCAAAGCCCTATACATATCTGCTATGATCATAGGGACAATAGTATATGTCTGCCCCTCGATCCCGTCCATCAGAGATTTGGCCACCATGGCCAGCCTAGTGTGGATTCTATCCCCTTGAATACTAGCATGCCCAAGAAGCATACAATAAACACGAAGATCCTTCGACGAACCCAGCCCAAAGAGGTGATTGAGAACTCATCATCAAAAATACGGTAAAAGCTACTGTGACCGTATCTTTCATAAAGGAAATCAAAAGGTATGTAGGAGTTTTTCAGGCACTCCAAATCATCATTTTTCTTCAACCCCGTCATCTTAAGGAACCCTCTAGTGGTGCGATTTTCAGGTGCTAGCAGACCGGGGCTATCCCAAGGCAACCCAGCAAATCCCCCTATTTCTTCTAGAAGGGGAGTCATTTCTATGTCTCCAAAACGGAACACAGCCCTTTCCTTATCCCAAAATAGAGTGGCAGCCTCGATTAGTATCTTGTTCGATTGAAGATCCAATAGTGATGGCAAATTCCCTAAGACTCTCTTCACATGATTTTGGTCACTTGAGGGAAGATCTCTCCACCAATCTATCAAAAGTGTAGGAATACTACCGACCATACCGAATCTAGGAACTTCATGCCTCATTTTCTGCAAAACAAGAGAGAGTTAGGCCCATTCCCCCTCCAGGTTCGTCTATTTATACAGTAATGATTAGCATATTGGCACTCATTTCTCCAAATTAATGCACACAATCGTGGTTACGTCCGTTGGGATTGTGGAAAACCCGATGGACTTTTGGACGAGGTTTGTCTTAAAGGGTTATTATGCGGACAACATATTAACCCGGCTACGTTTGACCATGATGTATGTACAATTAATCAGAGTAAGGCTGCTATGGAATTCTATACTGGGACCCTCAAGCGGACAACTTGAGGGGGAAAGGCACGGAACCGTCGAACGCACTGCTGATCGACTAGTTTTACTGCAAATACGCCTTTTCGAATTTAAAGGGTGATATATAGGAAGAGCGCAAACACTCATCAAATGTTGCTATGGGATTGATTACGCACGAGTGGAATATGATGTTGAGCATGATTTATGCAACAATAAATAGCACGTTGTCAAGTATTTGCACGTAAGAAAAATAATAAATGCAATATTTAAATAATTAAAAGACGGTTACAGAAAAAGAAAACAAAGAGACAAGTCAGTTTTAGAAAAATAAAGAAATCATAAATGCTTGAAAGCGATTAAAATCAAATAAGGGGAAAGGGTACATGGGATAAAGCATGCTTGGACTAATTCATAAAAATAAGTTCGTTATGGTAAGAGCCTATAATATCCCCAGAAATGTCGCCATGCTGTCGCGCCCCCTTTTTTCTCCGCGGAGAAGTCCGGGTTTCGACATTCATGGGGGAACAACTCATTTCCTTTTGGGAATTGGTTATTTGAAGAGTCGCCACTTAACGAATTACGGTGCGTTAGGGCACCTAGAGCGATTAACTCATGTAACTAGTTTGCATTACCATAGATTAGGGTAAGGGCTCGAAATAACCTTGAGGGAAAGGTGTTAGCTACCCCTCGCGGTCCACAACGGTGGGCCCCGGCCGAACTTAAACTATATGAATTAGTCAATTAATAAGTAAGCAAGTATTTGCAAATAAAGTAGCTTTTTCCCATCTAAATACATATATGATCAAGGAAGTTCAGATAATGAAGATGAAGAGGTTTGGAGAGCTTACATATGTATAGGTAAAGAAAAGGAAGTTTAGAGAATTTAAACACGTATAAGAATTGGGAAAGGGAAGTCCTAAGTTGATTGGCCTATAGGATCATACACATGCAATGCCCGGTAATCACTCCTTAATGAGGGGCTACACGTGGCATTAGCGCGCAGGTCATCATATCCTTTTACTACCCATTACCCTCCCCTTAGTGGTTATGAGCGAGTTTAATTAATGACCTCTAAGCGTGCTGCTACCCGTCCCTTCCTTATGGTCCTGGAGCAATTTAGGACCTCTAAATCTGGACAGTTCTAGACAACCTAAGGTTTTTAAAGGTGAAAATCTAGGCGACAAGCAAATAACATGTAGGACAAGCAAATAGGAACAAACAGTTAGAGGGCTCATATTTACCTCCGCATGTATATAGGCAAACAAACAGGACGTCTAAACACAGATTTTGAAGAAGTTCGAAAATCCTAAGAACATGGTATCTAGATGAATGCTACAGATTCTGGATATGCATAAACAAAGTGGCGGAATCCTAACCAATTTGCCTAATATTTTTTTTTTATGTAGCTTGTTAAGCTTAAGCAGTTTCACACAATCAAAAGCAGTTTCCAATTTATCTACAGATAAATACTGATTACCTAAGGCTTGCCTAGGCGTGGGACTGTACGCAATCACAATTACAGGAACTGTTTGAATAGTTGAAAATCGTTTAACCTATGAGCATTCTGATCTATGTGATACAGGTTATAACAGGCATTTTATATCAACTCGTATTTAGAGACATAATGACTATGTGTGAGGCTGTTTAGACCTTTTTATAGCCAGTTACTTATTTTAATCGAAATAGACATGTCAAACGAAATACAAATAGGGTTCCTAAAAGACATGGTATCTAATGCATACAGAAATGCCAGCGTTATTAAGACGGGGTTGTTAGCCTAGGAGCAGGATCTCTAGGTGACAAGACTCGTGCAAAATTAAAGCATGGAATAGTGATATGTGGCATGTAGTATGCTGAAGCCATAAACGTGAAGGTCCTAAAATCAGGTTATCTAATGCACAAGATCATCATGGTTTAATTGCAAATGAACAAACCATCCTAGAACATGGATTCTAATACAGATTTGCAGAACATAAATCCTATAGCATGTTTTCTACCCCGTTTTACCCACAATACCATGTAGCTACCCTCCCATTTCACTACTCACCCCGATATCTGTTTACAATTAGTTATTACAGGCCAATAATTGAATAAAAATTACATAAATAAACTACAAATTAAGCTATAGGGAGCCTGAAGTAGACCCAAAGCAAATCCTGGTGTTCCAGGCCTTCAATAGTCTCAAATGCCAAAGATTTCATAGCCAATTATGTCCAGGTGTGTCCCAGTTCCCTAAGGACCTCAAGGATCCCGGGCAGTGCTGACACCCAGACTCTCTCAAATAAGGACTGATTATGGTGCAGTGCGGAAGAGCCAGCCCTAATATGCCAGAGTTCAGAGAGATCTCAAGGACCTCTAAGCAGTACACATAGCCGAGGGGTAGGACTTAATAACCTAAGAATAAGTGAGAGTGCTTGATATGATTTGAAAAGGGTTTTGGTAAACAGTATAGAGAGGACTCTTAGGGGTGAAAAGATTTCTGGAAAAAAAAAGCCCAGTACTAATTTGGTAGTAAAATAGCTTGAGAAAAGTATGAAAACACATTGAAATCAACACACAAATCATGGAACAACCATATTCAGAAACACTTGGCAAGCAGGTTTCAAACAAAGAGAGAGGGGTTGGGGATACATAGAATACACCTTAGTGTATAGTGGAACACAGAAGCAAACAGATGCATAGAATTACTAAGTTAGTTAAAAGGATAGGTGATTGATACATGGAGCAAAGATGTTGAGAACACATAGACCTCAAACACACAACCAGAGTTGCCTTGAGAGACTAGATGACTTAGCAAAGCAGAGTAGGAAAGGACTTAAATGAACAGACCATGCAAAACACCAACAAACATTCATAATGTAGACATGCCAACCACACACTGAGCAAAACAAGATTTAGACATGCTAGACAAACAGTAGACAGACAAGTATAGTTGAGACATACTAACCACATATTGAACAGTGCAATATTAGGCATACTGGATAAACAGTAGACATGCAAGTAAAGTTGAGGCATGCTAATCACATATTGAACAAGACAATATTAGGCATGCTGGATAGACACTAGACAGAAGTAGAAAACTAACTCATGACTGATGAACTAAGGCAGTAATGAAACACATAGCATTTAGATTCTAAAATTTAATTAGAGGCATACCAGTTAAGGAAAGATAACACAAGAGGAAAGACAAGTGTTGTGCAATTTCTAGCCTTGGCTTACGGGTGGCAAGGCTAATGAAGATCACAAGTAGCAGGAAATAATCGTGAAGAATCAGTAACATTACAGGCAATAAGGTAAGAGGAATAATTAAAGTCGTAAACAAAGGAATAAATCAAGAATCAGCACATAAATTTTAACCAAGCAAATCAATAAATCAAAATCCAAAGTAGTACTGATTTAAAGAGAGAAAAAATATCAGTTTTCCACAAATAGACGAGTAAGCTAAATAAAACTTCATAAACACACAAAATTAGCTAATGGGTCGACTCAGAAACCCCAGTAGAGATGAACTAAGGTAAAAGTCACAAGATACTGAATTAGACTAAAGGAGGAAATCATGAGAGTCAAAGCACAGCACAAATAATGTAACAAATAGATCGGAAAGACTCAGAATCGAAGCAAAAACATAAGAAAATTAGGGCTTTAGCATAAACTAGTTAGGGTCGAAGCAAACTCTTCGAAATCAGTCAAAAACACATAAAAGTGGAAGATTAAATACTTAAAATTAGCAAAACATTTTGAAGGAAGAGGTTTTCAGGAAATCCTAGTTTAGGAAAATGGGAAGCCGTTCGAAAATCAGAAGATATTTGTAAAAACTCATGTAAAATAAGTTCAATCCATCTTAGATATTATACAGATCTGAGAAGTTCAAATAACGAAATTAGGGTTTCGAGAAAAACAACATAGAGATGGAGAAGTAGGCTTAGAAATCCATAGGTTTAAGGCGAAATAGGAAGATCTTACTTGAAATCGAACCAGAACAGCCTGAAAGAGGCAAGAAAGGGCCATAGGTGTAAGCGGACTGACCCTGGTCCCTCGAGGACCTTAGAGATGGCGGTACCGACATAGGAGAGGCCATTAGAGGCCTGGTGGTGGTGAGAAACCACCATGAACGGCAGTAGACGAGTGACGGTGAGGGTGAGTTAAGGTTAAGAGTTGGAGAGCATTTGATAGACGATGGAACAAAAGGGCGGCGGAAAATGAGAGGTTTAGGGGGTCGTTTGGTTTAATTATGGCAGGGGAGTCCTAGACCGTTGATCAAAATGATCAACGGCCAGGATTGGCCAAGGGGTTTGGGTCGGGTGAATACATATTGGGCCTAGGGGTTTTGGGTTGGTTTTTGGTTTAATATTAAGGGGATTTTGGGCTGGTATAAAAAGGGTTAAACTTGGAATATAAGAGGCTATTTGTTAAATACCCCAAACAATCGATTAAAAATAATTTGTAAAATAATTACTAATTATAAAAAATGAATTTCATGCATGGAACTGTTTTAAAAATAGTTATTTAGTATTTAAAAATGCAAATGACTAATTTCTGATAAAATAATATAAAAATGTACGCATGGGCTATAATTGCAAAGTTATTGCAATTATTGTCAAAAGGTGCCAATTTGGCTATTTATGAAATAATTTGGACTCAATAGGACCGTAATAGTAATATTAAAACAAGACATGTTCTAAAATCATTTGTGATGCAATTTTACAATTATTTATATGAAGAAAATATTGAAATAAATTAATTTAAAGATGTCAAAATTATGGGAAAATACCCATTGATGCTAATGCATAGTTTTAAAAGTATATATGCATTTCAAAAATATTATGGGGAAAAATTGGGTATCAACAACGATTATATGGAAGTGGCCAAAAATTTTAAAGACCATGCTTCAAACAGGAATATTCATACATTTGATAATATTTTCTATACAAATAAATTCTTCTCAACTGTCTAGGTGGCCTCCAACGTATGGACCCTAATAATAAAAATAGTTTCCAGTATAATCTTGAAAATAGACTCATCACTGATTTTAACACGATTCTTAAACTAGAGGAAGACTTCTTGAGATTAAAATCACGCATTCAACTGCTAAATGAGGGTGACACCAGTACAAAAATTTTCCACCTAACTACTATTCAACGACTTAGGCGTAACCGCATCTTGGCCTTAAAGATTCTGCTGGTAATTGAACTTTTAATATATCCCAATAACATAACATAATCTATAGCCGCTTCACAAACTTAGACACCACAACTTCTCAATCTAATCATAAGACTACCCCTACCCCATACCCTCTGAATGTTATATCGAATGATGACCATCTAACTCTCACAAGGCCTTTAACTACTACTGGAATATATACAACTGACCAATCTTTCCAACCCCTCAAAACACCTGGATCGGATGACACCTATCTTT
>NC_031989.1:55983975-55996265 GCF_001879085.1 Nicotiana attenuata
TAGAATATAGGAACCCCTATGTATTTCTATGAATAGAGTCCATTTATGAAAGTTTGCGTATTTTGCTACGTTTCAATTTGTGTTATTGGATCATTGCAGAAAGAAGAAGGAGATGGCCTTAACATACCTGAGCCGATCTCTGAAATCCATCTAATACGTCATTGCCGACAACATGTAACGACCGATTATAGAAGTAAGAAAAATCCGTATGATATTCTTGAGAAAGGATTGTACCGATACTCTCTTAGAATTACGAATACGTTGCTATTCGCGAGTATAATTCATATGAAATTGTTGAAGAGAATCCATTATTTAGCAAGCTTGGCCATCAAATTAAAACCGAGGGACAGTAGCATACACTACTTTAATGACATGTCATTTGGTAAATTTGAAGAGTCATATCTTTGTAGGTTAAAGCTCTAGAAGAAGATTACATTAACTACTATTGGTTGTGTGATAATGATGATTACGATGAGTTGATGACAAAGACAAAGACAAACTAATTTTTGATGACAAGTATGAGAAAAGGGTTACCACTAATTTTTATTGAAAAGAAAAACGGTATGATAATTTTGGATCCATAAATTTTCCTTTTTCTTTGCATTCCGAACAGGGAGGAAAATCTTGAAGGGATAAAGAGATTTTCTATAATGTATTTTTGAGATGCTTTTGTTTAGTGGGTGTGGGGCCCACTTGTGAATTAGTCTTGCCCAAAGGACTTCCTTAAATGTGCACTAATTTTGAAAAGTCAAGATTCTGGACTATAGTCATTACTGCACGTTGGGCCTTAATCAAACTTTAATTATTATTTAATCCTTTACAATATCCATAATTATCCATTATCCCATATTAGGAATTATGTCAAATTACTTGAAATACTCTCATTTTAACACATTTATAACCCACTATCAATGGACATGATGTACCTTGTATGGGGTACTAGTCCATAGATATCGGGTTCAAAAACGCTCCGGCCGATTTTAACCCAACATTGCAAATTTGGACGAAATTCATTTTCTTTGACTTGTTCCCTCTTACTTTCACGATTTACTCATCACACTTGTTGAAATAGCTAATCCTTATAATCTCCAAATAATGCTTTTCCCTGACTGATGTCAATTACCTTACAACAAATCAACGTATTAATATACATTGGTGCGAACATCGTCGTAATGTATGCTGCGAAGCGTACATCATCGGAATGTATACTGAAGGCGTAACATTCATCGTAATATAATACGCAGACGATATATCGATGTTATATTGCGGGGCGTAATATCATTCCCCCTTTTGGAACATTCGTCCTCGAATGTACATGGATGCCTATTCATTTTCATAACTTATATGCTCTTGTGAATACTTTAATACTCTCCTTGCATATAGGCAATATGTTATGTGAATAAATTGGCTAACGACCCGACCGGTCGTATTTTAAATTCACGCCCGTCCCCATTAACTGTTTTCCCTAAGTTCATTTTCTGCTATTTTGGTTTGCCGGGACATTCGTTGTTGGGGATTCGGAGTGTTTTGGGACACATTAGGTCCCTAAATGAGAGCTTAAAAGTGAAAAATGGTCCGTAATCAGAACAGTATGAAGAGACTTGAATGGAAATCCGATGGTTTTGTTTAGCTCGTTAGGTGATTTCTGGGGTTGGGAGCATGTTCGGAATGTATTTTTGGAGGATCGTAGCCTTATTTAGGCTTGAAATGCCCAAGTTTTGAATTTTTTGAAGTTTTCGGTCGCGATTAAGTGAGTTTTTGATCCGAGGGTCGGATTGAAATTCCGGAAGTTGCAGTAGCTCCGTCATGTCCTTTGGGATGTGTGGCGCAAAATTTTTAGGTTCATTCGGGCGAGGTTTTGGTTGGGTTTTTTGATCGATAAGTGTGTTTGGTTGGAATTTTGAAGTTCTTAGGCTGAATCTTTGATTATCGGGTTTCCGGGGTTGTTTAGGTGTTTTCATAGATTGGTACAAGGTTGAATAACGGTATTAGGTGTTATGGTTACTTTTGCGTTGAGGTCCGGGGACTTCGGGGATGATTTCGGGTGGTTAACGCGAGAGTTTTGGAGTTGAGGAAATAAGCAGCACTGCTGCTCTGGTATTTTCCACTTCTGCGGCTTGGGAACCGCAGAATGCGGCTTGGTGTCGCAGAAGCGAGATTTACCACTCCCATCTCAGGAACCGCAGAAGCAGTCGCTTATTCCGCAGAAGCGGACTGCAGGAGCGTTATGTGTCCGTAGAGCGGACTCTGGTCCATTAAGTGAAAACGCAGAAGCGGTTGCTTTCCGCATATGCGGGACCGCAGAGCGGTCCGCGTCGCAGAAGCGGAAATCCTGTTCAGAAATAGAAATGTCGAGGGTTTGAGTTCATAAGTTACAAAATCAATTGAGAGCTCGGGAAGAGGGCGATTTTGAGTGGGTTTTGAAGAGAAGATTTATTGGGTAACGTTTCTTATCCCTCTAGTTTATTTCATTATTTTGTAGTTAAATCCATCATTCAAAAATTCGAATTTGGGACTAAAATTGGAGGAATTTGGTTAAACTTCTTAGCCAAACTTTGGAATTTTGAGTGAGCATTTGACCTCCGATTTTGGATATTTTTATATGGTTAGACTCCTGTGAGAATACGAGGGTTCTAAAATGTAAAAAATTATTTGATCCGCAGGCGTCATGTTGGCCTGAGGGGCATTTTGGTCATTTTGCCTAATTTCACGCCTTAGCTTTGAATTAAATAGTAGAATTCAGTTTCTTGAGATGTTATTTACAATGTGTGATTTAATTGAATAGATTTGGGCCATTTGGAGTCGAGTACTCGTGGCAAGTACGTGGTTGCTAGTTGATTTTAGCCGGTTCGAGGTAAGTACCTTGCCTAACCTTGTGTGGGGGACTTCCCCTTAGGATTTGAGTCTTCTTTGTTGATTGTATTCCCTGTACACGAGGTGACGAGTGCGTGCTCGGATTTATTTGTGGAAAATTGCCCCTTTTAGGCTCTTAGGTCCTTGTAATCACCGAATATGAAGTTGTTCTTGATACGATTGAGTTCCCTGTTATTAGTTCCACCTCTACACGACTTACTTGGAATTTATCTGCCCTTTTTGGTTATTCTTGTTGCCTAAATGACTTTTACTTGTTTAACTGTAGACATTTGCCCTTCTGTAGTCACATTATCATTCCTAACTGCTTGTCTTTATCTGGGAAGTATTATTTCTATCTCTCGTGTAATTAATTGGTCTTAATTGGAAAGAAGTTAGGTATCCTATGTTTGGTTGATACTTCCTTAATTGTAATTATTTGATTCATGTTAACTTCCTTGTTGTAGAACTGAGTATTATGGAATCGTTGTTTCGTATTATTTCTCCCTTGTTGAGTTGTTCTTATTGCGCTTAGTATTTCCCTGTTACAGTTATTTCCTTGTACGTTAGTTGTACCGTCTTTTGGTGAACGGAATCTCTTGAGTTGATTCTCTTGCTTTGTTCCTGTATATATTGTCATTTGTTGATATTGTGATGCACGAGGTTTCTGCCGTGCGGTTGAGAATATTGTGATGCACGAGGTTTCTACCGTGCGGTTGAGAATATTGTGATGCACGAGGTTTCTGCCGTGCGGTTGTTGATACTGTGATGCACGAGGTTTCTGCCGTGCGATTGTGAATATTGTGATGCACGAGGTTTCTGCCATGCGGCTGATTTTGAAGGGTTGCACGAGGTCTTTGCCGTGCTGTTGTTGTTATTGATGTTTTGCACATGCGGCGTAATAAGGCGGGATATGTTATATGCTTATATGTGGGTTGCGCATGTGGCGGAATAAGGAGGGAACATTGTGATGCACGTGTGGCGAAATAAGGCGGTACCTATTATCTTATTATTTGCACACGTGGCGAAATAAGGTGGGCTATGTCAGGGGATGATTGTAGGGAATTGTGACGGCCTGTGGAGGCATTCCTATTTGTTTAATAATGTGATTGTGGGTTGCTTACCGGTATGAACCTTATCGCTTGGAAGTTGTGAGGAAACATCGCACGTGCGGTCCGTTCTCCTTTTCATGTTTACTAGCTGGTAGAATTTTGTTAGAAACATTTGCACAAGCATACACGTAGCTGAACACCCCTATTAGAGGTGAATTCCTCCTGATTTTGCTAAGGGTGGAGGTACGCCCTCGTTTATCCATTATATTTGTGAGAGTGGCCCTAGTTAGCCTGTTAGTTGTCGGTATGACCATGAGATTGATGGGGCACAGGATGCCAATTGTTAGATTTCAGATGCTGGGCCTTCGCGAGTTGTGGTTTGTCCGAGACTTGGTGAAATTGTGGAAAGAGTTGGATAAGACCTTTGTGAACATCATTGTAGGATACGAGTTATTGACTTGTTTTCCCATTGCCGTGTTGTGACCTTAGGATTTGGATTGTGATTCTGCCGTCATTTCCTATCCTCATTTATTATATTCGCGTTGTTACTTGTTGTATTTTTCCCTTATTGTGAATTGTAGCATTCTTGGTCATTCATGCAGTCTTTACATATTTATATGTCATTTCCATTATTCTTATGATTATACTGTTTATTGACCGGTAGGTGCCTTGACTGTTCCTCGTCACTACTCCACCGAGGTTAGTCTTGATACTTACTGGGCACCGCCGTGGTGTGCTCATGCTACTCTTCTGCACATTTTTGTTGTGCAGATACAGGTACTCCCACTCAATTCTGTCAGGCTTGGAAGGAGGCGTATCGGTAGAGACTTCGACGTATATCTGCTACGTCCGCAGACCGAGGAGTCCCTTTCCAGTTTTCTGTAATAAGTATAGCTCTTTCAGCATTTCTCCTTTGTATAGATATTCTTGAGTCAGAGCCTCTTATGTCTCCCTTAGCTTGTGATTTGTGAGTTTCCGGGTTTTGGGAATTGTTTTAGACTTGTGATATTGAGTTGTACTTGCCATGCGGCATTTAGTAAAATTTCCTTTAGATATTTGATTTGATTTTCTCTATTTTTTCGCAGTTATTATATTTCCGCAAATGTTAGGCTTACTTGGTCATGGGTACCAGGTGCCGTCATGACATGTTCATGGTTGGTGAACTAGGGTCGTGACAAAATCCAATGGCCAAGGCATTCCCTCCTTTAGGCCTCTTTCCCACGCCATGATTTGTTATTGAATTCCTTCCAATCTCGTAACTGTTGCTACCTTCTATCATGCAGCCTCTACGATGCTGACCTTGTAAGTGTGCCTATGCGACTCTCCTCTTTTTTTTTCCTCCAGCTTTTAGCCAATCTCTAGGCCTTACTTTGTAAACATATACAAGGCTTAATAGGATGCCTCTCTGGGCATCTATAGGTGTACTGAAGTTCTTCGATCGGTAATTTGTAGAACTTGCGAATCTGGCTATATCTTATTTTATTGACCTGGTTATCCATTCGTATGACTTTACTGCATCTACTTAGGTCATACTATACCATAATTCTTACTTCGATTTATCGTTACTGAGGTCTGTAACCAACTCCAAGTTACTCTCGTTGCTTATCCTTAAGTCTGATGGTCTAATATCATCTCATACTTTTGAACTTTTATCCATCTATTGTTGATTCACCTTAATGTTGATTCATCATCTACCACTGATAACTTGATCTTTTATGTAACACCGCCGCTAGGGCTCTTGTCTCATCGGTGATATCAGGAGTAATTAGATTGATCCTAGGGGTCATACTATACTTCCATAACGTACTTTATAGCATCACAATGTGACTCACCTTATATGGGTATTTTAGTCCCTTATAATTCATGAAATCCTCTTTTTTTTCTTCAAATCGTTACTCAAGTGAAGGCCCAAACGTCATCCTTTATTTATCACGATTACACCCTCATTCTGCTTCCAGGGCAGCATTCCATCTCTTCTAAATGCTACTAGTTTTAGACTCCTTTGAGTTCATTCAGGCTATATTGAGCTTTCTATAACTTAGAAGAACCATCAGCTCCTTTGTTTTCACGGGCTTAATCCCGAGGACTTATCCATTTTCGTCATCTTCTCCCTTGTCTTCTTCTTATCCTTACTCTTGTCTTTCTAAAACCTTGTCGTTTTATCATACTTTAGCTTGCGATCGATTCCCTTAGGCTTTTCTGGAACACCAAGCGAGACATCTCATCGTCTCTAACTCTTCTTTTACTCTCTAATTAGACCTTTCGGTACTTAGAAACCGTAGGATGGAAGGTATGCTACTGATGACGCTGCTATCATTCCTTGATACTGAATCCCAGCGTTTCTAGTCTTTTACCTGAAGTATGGACCACTCCCATCCTTCTTTACTTGAGTATTTCGTACGTTCTTCACCTTTACCTTAATTACTTTAAATTATCACCTGACATTCTTCTATCTTTCTTTCATAAACTCCCTCCCACATGGTATAAATCACATCCACCATTTGAAGCTCTATTATAATACTTGCACCTTTACCGCCTATACAATTCAGTGGGAGCTCCATACTGACTTCTTATGAGGCTGGTACTTCTTCTAACTGGCTTTATCGTAGAGTCGTTATAGAATATAGTTGTTGTGCTATCTCTCTTGCACCTCTAATATTAAGAGTGATTCTGCTATGTTCACAATCATGATTCCTATAACTTCTAGGTCCAATAATCGGATTCCTGATTTACTTCGTTGATGTAACTCTTTAGTTTCCTCCTTTTTCTGATCGGCCTTTATGTCGGCTTAAGCTATCTCCCGATCTGTGGTTCATGTTATTAGTTATTTTGTTTAGCCTTTCATGGGCGCTGAAGAATATGCATGATACAATCCTTTAACAATTTAATCTTTCGTCTAAGTCCCGAGCTCAATTCTTTCTTTTAACATATACCCGAATCTTATACGGCTGTATATGCTACATGTATAAAACTCCGAACCCTTAAGTGCGTTCATAACGTAACCAACTCTGGATCATTGATCGGATAATTTCTTTCATTCCATCTTAGCTTTCTTTCAACGTATGCTATTACTTTTCCTGGTCTTTATGCCCCCTTGTTACGTCCATACTTAGCTTATTTTAGTGCCCACACATGCCAGATTTTTCATGCCACTCATATAATCTCGAATATTACTTTTAATTTGACTTCCCGTTTATTAGCCACGGTAGGTGCCACTTTCCTTTGGAGTGCTTACAATGTTGTTGTGAGACTGTGTTACACGACCATTTCCTCTTTAGATCGTTGTGCTTAGGTTGAAGCCTTCTTTCTTATTTCCTCAGCTAGTCTTTCGCTGTAGTACTTAGGGAGAACCCTTGACTCTCATAAAGCTATGAGCTTATTACGGACCTGTTGATGTCCTTCCTTGCCTATAATCATCCATAATTGCTTACCTCCGGGTCCTTGTGCTTGTAGGGTTGCTTCTGAATTGATATTTTGATTGTCTTCCCAGTGGCACTTTCTTTTATCCCCGTAATTCATATGGTATCTTTAACTACCCCGACTCCTATTTGAATATATCTCAAGTATTATAATGACATTACTGCGAGGCTGAATTCTCCATGTTGTGGTTTACTACATTTATCTTGCATGATCTACTGATTCGTCTGTAACTTCTTGTCTAGTCATGACTAGGCTTTTCCTGAATCAACTACTAACTACTCGTCAGCCCATTCTCATATCCATATTCCGCATAATCTCTCTTGGGTTATTTCATTTGTCTAACTTACCTCTTGCACTTGCTCCTTATTTATCAATATCCTTCCGGGCAGGAACCCTTACTTCTTTTTTCTGATGTCGTGCTTACATAATATTTTGGAATCATAGCATATCTGTAGGATTCTGATAAGTGCAATCTCATTCCTTTCTCATTTTTATCGCACTCTTCCTCTACCATTCCATAGTTACTAGGACAACTTAATTTTGTCTTAATGCCACCTCAATATTCCCCCTCTTTAAGGGAGTACTAAGATTTAGTGCTACGATGATCTACATATAGATGTTTTACCTTTTCATCTCTGGTGTCTTTTCACATCGTCGATGACCCTTACTCGCCTTGCGATAATCCTTATATACCAAGGATAACAAAAATTCCTTATTCGCAAGGGTGACACTTATTGTAACTGGTAAATACAGTCCCTTAAGCTTAACTTTGCTCACATTGCTTTCTTTAGGGAAGCATCTTCCTGAATGACCATTCTCTGAATTTCTCCTGAATCTTCTTCTGTTGTCCATTATACTATCGCCGGAACAAAATATGAAATTCTCATGATGCCGACTATTATCAAATCGCTCAGTCCCTAATTCATGTTTAGTTTATCTTGTTCACCAATCCATATTGGTTTCTATTACTCTGGGGCCTAACTTTCCCTTCTGTTAATCACGTTAGAGTCGCGAACTTATTTCTCGAAATGAAGATGTGACTGTATGGCCTATACTCTCTTGTTGTCTTAAGGCCCATCACCTCCCATCTCTTTCTTCATTTGACTATAGATTCTATAAAATGTTACTGTTGCCATCCATGTATCACATCTCACTCATAATGCTTCATTATCCCTCTTCGTACTTCCCTGCTAATATTTCTATTTATCACTTTATCCAGAAAACTTTAACAAGACATTCTTTCGCTTTTTACCTTCCCTTGCTCCATCTACTGGCTCTTCGGGCTGCCTAATATTCTCCCTCTACTAGGGACGGGAGCCATACTAAGGTAATATTTATCCCTTCAAGGTTTCTAGTTCCTATCTTTGTAGTACTCATATCTAGTTGTACTATTGTGCACCATCTGGGTGTCTCACAAGGAGATCTATTAGCACATTTGCAATATCCTTCGGAAATGTCAACTAACTTAAACAATTCATCCACCATTTAGGCTCACTCTAACCCCAGCCAGATCGTGATACTATGTCCTTCTCTTAAACCATATTTGTTAGCTCCCATAAAGCATAACTCAGATTGGTGTGGCCAATTATGCATACCTCTATTACTGTTGAAGGTAACTCAAGATGCTTATATCTCTTTTCCTGAATGGTAAATAAGGATAATCTTTATTAACTGGGTACCTCATACCCTTGTTCACCTTTCTTCTTTTACTTGCTGCAACTCGTGTCTAACTTTCGATTCTGTTATTCCTTTTTACCATAAGAGTGGATAAGTATTCTTTCCTAAAAGCTCCTTATCAAGAACCGTACACCTTTTAGTGTTGGACCAAGAACAGGTGAAGTTTTGAAGATTGACAAAAGAATTCAGTCATGGACCAGGTCCATCTAGTGAAGCACAGTCATGATCACACAATCCATGTGAGATGCACGTGAAGGAGATAGGGACTACTGATTAAGCAGCAATATCTCCTGATCTGATCGAAAAGCTTGCATATTAGATAAGGGGAGAAAGACTCCTTATATGAAGAGAACACAATCCAGGATGAAGTAGTGTTAGAGTTTGAGAACATCATGAACTCTTCTACGAAAGAAGTGCAGCAATTGAGTCCTAATCAAACTCTGACCACTAACCTATTAAATGACAGTGATTGTTCTCTTTTACAGGTATTGCACATACGCTGAAGTTAAACTAAATTGAGAGCAAAAGAGCAAGGCGATTTTGCAAGAAATTTATGTGTGATTTAAGTGTGCACTCCTGAAGCTACTTGAACGAGAAAGAAGAACCAGTTACATTGTGTTTATCTTTTATTCTAGTTCAATTGTAGTAGATGGTTTAAAATTGTACCTTTCAACTTTCATAGAAGAAATTGTATTAGGTACCTAGAGTGCTCAAGTTATAGCTAACTTGAAGTTGTCGCAACAGTTGAGGCTTTGTGCTACAACGGGATTAAAGTTAATCCTTAGGTTTACAAAGAGTTTTGTAAATGCTGTTTTGGCTCCGCTCAGTGATTTTAGTGGAAGTTTGGGAAAAATCCTACTGAGTAGTAGGTCGTGGTTTTTTCACCTTTTGAGCCAGGTATTTTCCACGTAAAAATCTCTGTGTTCTTTATTTTCTGTATTTATTATTCCGCAAACAGTAGTAGTTGGAACACCTAGAAGGACCAGGTCCTTCCATAAACAAATTAAGCGAAAATTAGGTACCACACAAATCACCCCCCCTCTTGTGTGGTATTGACGCTTAAAACTTCAATTGGTATCAGAGCGGGTTATCCTTAAAGAGGCTAACACCTTAGGAAAAGATCAAAATGAGTGCACCACCTGGAAACTGGAAGGGCAATCCACTGCTAGGCCACCAATCTTTAATGGTCAGTACTATTCTTGGTGGAAGAACAGGATGAGAGATCACATCATAGGAGAAGACTATGAACTTTGGGACATAGTCAGTGATGGTCCTCTAGCAACTACAAAGAAGAATGCTGAATGAGTGGATGTGCCAAAGACAAAAGCTGACTGCACTGCTGAAGATTTGAAGAAATGGGAGAAGAATGCCAAGGCCAAGAAATGGCTTGTGTGTGGACTGGGTCCAGACGAGTACAGCAGAATTCAAAGCTGTACAACTAGAAAGGAAATATGGGACACTTTACAAGTGGCTCATGAAGGAACTCCTCAAGTAAAGAGATCAAGAGGAACACTACTTTATTCTCAATATGAGAATTTAAGTATGAAGGAAGGAGAATCTATACAGCAGATGTACACAAGGTTCACAACACTAACAAATGAACTTAAATCTCTTGGGAGAATTATCCTTGAAGAAGACAAGGTTGAGAAAATCTTGACAAGAGTCTTACCAGTGACTTGGGAAAGAAAAATTACTGCTATTCAGGAATCGAAGAACATTGCTATCCTCAAGCTGGATGAACTGATTGGAAACCTCACTGCCTATGAACTGAGAAGGCAAACCATGAAAATGGATGCACCCAAGAAGGAAAGAAGTTTGGCTCTCAAAATAGCTGAAGGTGCAGATCTGGAGGATGATGAAATGGCCATGATCACAAGAGATTTCAAAAAGTACCTGATGAGAGGAAAAGGTTCTTCAAGAGGTACAACCTTCAATAAACCAAGGGTTCCTGAGAAACAGACCAACGAGGGTTGCTACAAATGTGGTAAGACTGATCACATGATCAAGAACTGTCCTCAATGGGAAATTGAGTGGAAGAAGGAAAGGGCTGAACGAAGGAACAGGAAGAAGGAACATGTTCAACCCAAAAGGAACAAAGGATCAACAAAGGCTATGGTTGCTGCTTGGGGAGAAACATCAGATGAGGACTCAGAAGATGAAGCTGGAGATGAACAAGCACTTATGGCCATTGGAGAATCAGATGATGAACAAGAGGTGAGTGTCCTTCATCTCAAAGACATGATTAAATTCCTGTCTAAAGAAAGGTTGTCTGAACTATTGCTAGACTTCATTGATGAGTCTGAGATAATTAACAATGAGAAGGAAGTAAGAACCAGTTCCTTTCACTTGAGGACTTAAAGGGAGGTAATGTCTCCTATGGAAATGGGAAGAAAGGTGAGATTATTGGGGTTGTAAAGGTAGGTAAGACAGACTCACACTCCATTGAGAATGTCTACTAGATAGATGGCTTGAAATACAACCTGATCAGTGTGTCACAACTGTGTGACAGAGGTAACGCTGTAGCATTCAGCTCTACCAAATGCTTTGTGATTAACCTTACCACTGACAAGATTGTTTTGCAGGGAAAAAGAGTTAACAATATTTACATCGTAGATTTGTCTAGTCTTTCAGAAAATGAACTCACCTGCCTAAGTGTGTTAGATAATGATCCCCTCCTGTGGCACAAAAGACTTGGTCATGCTAGTCTGAATCAGCTAAACAAATTAGTCTCTAAGGACTTGGTGATAGGGCTACCTAACATTAAGTTCAAGGAAGACAAAGTTTGTGAGTCCTGTGCAGGGGGGAAGCAGGTAAGATCATCCTTCAAAAGCAAGAAAATGGTAAGCACAACCAAGACGTTGGAACTGGTCCATATGGATCTCTGTGGTCCAATGAGAACCTTGAGTAGAGGTTGAAAGAAATATGTAATGGTACTTGTTGATGATTATTCTATATTTACCTGGGTACTATTTTTAACATCTAAAGATGAAGCATTTGACATGTTTACTGCTTTTGTTAGAAAACTCAGAAACAACTAGGTAATCAACTTGCATCCATTAGGTCTGATCATGGAACTGAATTTGAAAATGTTAAGTTTGTTGAATTCTGTGATGAGCATGGTATAGATCATAACTTCTCTGCCCCTAGGACTCCTCAACAAAATGGAGTAGTTGAAAGAAAGAACAGGAATCTTGAAGACATGGCTAGGACTATGCTTCTTTCTAGTAAACTGCCTGACAGCTTCTGGGCAGAGGCTGTAAATACTGCATGTTACATTATCAATGAATGCAT
>NC_031989.1:56001646-56075046 GCF_001879085.1 Nicotiana attenuata
TAGATAAGGGGAGAAAGACTCCTTATATGAAGAGAACACAATCCAGGATGAAGTAGTGTTAGAGTTTGAGAACATCATGAACTCTTCTACGATAGAAGTGCAGCAATTGAGTCCTAATCAAACTCTGATTACTAACCTATTAAATGGCAGTGATTGTTCTCTTTTACAGGTATTGCACATACGCAAAAGTTAAACTAAATTGAGAGCAAAAGAGCAAGGCAATTTTGCAAGAATTTATGTGTGATTTAAGTGTGCACTCCTGAAGCTACTTGAACGAGATAGAAGAACCAGTTACATTGTGTTTATCTTTTATTCTAGTTCAATTGTAGTAGATGGTTTAAAATTGTACTTGTCAGCTTTCATAGAAGCAATTGTATTAGGTGCCTAGAGTGTTCAAGTTATAGCTAACTTGAAGTTGTCGCAACAGTTGAGGCTGTGTGCTACAACGGGATTAAAGTTAATCCTTAGGTTTACAAAGAGTTATGTAAATATTGTTTTGGCTCAGTGATTTTAGTGGAAGTTTGGGAAAAATCCTACTGAGTAGTAGATCGTGGTTTTTTCACCTTTTGAGCCAGGTATTTTCCACGTAAAAATCTCTGTGTTCTTTATTTTCTGTATTTATTATCCCGCAAACAGTAGTAGTTGGAACACCTAGAAGGACCAGGTCCTTCCATAAACAAATTAAGCGAAAATTAGGTACCACACAAATCATCCCCCCCTCTTGTGTGGTATTGACGCTTAAAACTTCATTTAGTGCACGCATGATCTACTGAAGACCTCTCATTTGCTCATCATAAGCAAGATGCAAAATTGAGTTCCTCTAACTCACACTTCCACATCTATATCTCTTATCGATCGTCTTTCCGAGTGTAGGCATAAACTTATAACGAATAAAAGTTCGGGATTTGAATTCTTATAAGTGAGCACTATCACACGATCTAGAGTAAGAAGAAAGAGTGACAGTCCTAAATGCCCTGTAGCCTCCTTCTTATAAGTGTGGTGCACAACATGCCCATAAACAAGACTCTACTAGACACGGCTTGTAGATTCCCTAGGATAGAACTGCTCCGATACCACTTTTGTCACGACCCAAACCGATGGGCGGGCATCCGGTACCTTACTCAACTGAGTACCAACGTAACGTGTCTTTCGTATCATTCTATCATAGGTAAATGAACCGAAGAAAAGCATGGGGGAATACAATCTTATACATATGACATACTGATGCCTATAAGACCAAAATGATCACTCGTACACTACATAGGCCGACAAGGCCATACAATCTTTAACGTATATGACATCTATCTACAAGCCTTTGAGAATAAATAATTTTCATAAAGGTCGGGACAGAGTCCCGCCCTACCAAACAATACACGTCTAAATCATACTAACCAAACAAGTAACTCCGAAGCAAATGGAGTGCACCAACATCTTCCGCTGAGCTAATAGCCTACTTGGAGGGCTCTCGACCTGTCTATCGAGACCTGCGGGCATGAAACGCAGCGTCCCCAGGCAAAAGGGACGTCTGTACGAATAATGTACCGAGTATGTAAGGCATATATATAAGTACATCGTATCATCTCGGCCACTGTGGGCATCCCATCATATCATCTCCAGGCCTCTGAGGGCATCCCATCATATCATCTCGGCCACTGTGGGCAAAATCATCAACGTATACCAACTGATCAGGTGGTGGTGCGTATATAACGCCGTAACCTTTTCCCATATCCCATATAAATATAATATACGTATATACGCGTATATAACGCCATCTGGTCTTGGGTCAATGTACATGTACAAATGCATGAAATGCATCAGAAATACGTTAATAAGATTTTCTCGGAATGCAATAAAAATCCATATGCCTTTCGGATAAACTTTATCAGATACGTATTTTTCTGAGACCCATGAACAGAACATATAATAATAATCCACATGGGGAATCAAGAATATAGACACCCCTAATATTTCTATGAATAGAGTCATTTATGAAAGTTGCGTATTTTGCTCGTTTCATTTGTATTATTTGGATCATGCCAAAAAGAAAGAAGGGATGGCCTTAACATAGCTGAGCCGATTCTCTCGACAATCCATCTAACATACGTCAATTGCGACAAACACGTAACGACGGATCGAAGTAGAGAAAAGTCCGTATGATGTTCTTGAGAAAAATTGTACTGTGCTCTCTTAGCATTGCGAATCCCGTTGCTATTACGCAGTATAACTTCATATGAAATTGTCGAAGGAGATCCATTATTTAGCAAGCTTTGCCTCAAACCTTAAACCGAGGAACAGTAGCACTACTACTCTTTAATGACATGTCATTGGTAAATATTGAAGAGTCATATCTTTGTAGGTTAAGCTCTAGAGAAAGATTACCATTACTACTATTTTGGTTGTTATAATGATGATTACGATGAGATGATGACAAAGACAAAGACAAACCTAATATTTTGATGATTGTAGAGAAAAGGGTTACCACTAATTTCTTGAAAAAGAAAAAACCGGATGATAATTTTGGATCCATGAAATTAACTCCTTTTTCTTTAGCATCCGAAACAGGGAGGAAATCTGAAGGGATAAAGAGATTTTCTATAATGTGATTTTTGAGATGCCTTTTGTATTATAGAAATACTAGGGTATATGTGCCACATAATCTTGATAAATCAAGAGTCATGGACATATAGTCCATTACTGCCACGTTGGGCCTTAATCCAAATAACTTAATCATTTATTTAATTTCTTACTAAAATTCATAATTACCCATTATCCACATAATTAAGAATTATCTCAAATTACTTAAAATACTATTCACTTTTAACACACTTTATACACCTCACTATCATGGTTATATGGTACTTTGTATCGTACTAGTCCATAAATATCGGGTATTAACGCTCGGCCCGAATTTTATCCTAACAAGCCAAACTTGGACGAGAATTAATTTTCTTTGATTTGCTTACCCTCTTACCTTCACGAATTTACTCATCACTTGTTTGAAATAGCATAATCCTTATAATGTCCAAATAATCTTTTCCTTGGATTGATGTCTATTACCTTACGACAAATTCAACGTATAATACTACATGGTGCAACATCGTCGTAATTTAATGCTGCGAAGCATAACATCATCGTAATGTAGTACTGCAAGGCGTAACATCATCGTAATATAATACCGCGGGACGTAATATCGACGTAATATTGTGGAGCGTAACACTATTGACTGCCACCTTCCAAAATAATGATTCCGAAGAAGACATAGCTTCTTTAAATATTCGAGGCTCATTTTCCAATAAGAAAGTCACAAAATCTGGTCCAAATGAAGTAGACGTTCTTTGACGTTTGCTGATACCCAATTTTTCTCTATATTTTTAAATATGCAAAAATACCTTCGGAATAGCATATATATGCATATATAAGCATGCCCAAGGTTTTATTATTTTTTTCATAATTTTAAAGGTTTAAATTGATTTATTTTCTCCCTTTTTATCCATAAAATCCCCAATAATTATTTCCAAAATTATTATTTCGATAATTCATCTATTGGATTTCTATATATGCCAAAATATGGCAAAGGTAATTTTTATATATTTTTGCAATTACATTTAGTATTTTTTAAAGCTAATTGCACATAATTGCAATGTTAGCCCTTTTAAGATATAATTATGTTTTATATGCATAAAATTGGATCCTGTATTTTAAATTGATAATTATGTATCCTAAATCATTTTTGCATTCTATATTATTTATTTAGAAATTATCTACTATTTTCTATAAATTAAATAGGGAAAAACTGGCTATTTCAATTATAGCCAAATCAGGACCCCAATTCCCAGCCCAATTTTACAATTAAAACCCGGCCCACACCCTATTAACTCATACCCAAACCCGGAACCCAACCTACCCTTTTTAATCTCGACCTTTGATCTCCCAGATCAACGGTCCACGTTATTTCTTTCCTTTTTTAATCCAATGACCCCCCAAACCATACCCCATTCTCTCATTTGCACCGCCCTTGAATCCCTTCCTCTCCAAATTCTCTCTGAGACCTAATGCATACCCTAATCGCCGTCGCCGGCGTGAACCGCCCCACGATGTTTCTACGTCTTCTCCGACCGGGCCTGGTCTTCCACACGCCACGGCTCTTCGATTTCTTGGATCCTTGAGATATTCTCAAGGGAACCCCAACTGGTTCCAGTTTGGAACTTTGTTTATCAGCCTGTCTCAGTCCATTTTCCGTTCGTGAGTAAGAACTTCTTCTTGTTTTATTACGGATCTATGGGTTCTTGACCTATTCTATCATCTCTACTACTTTTCTGGAAAACCTTAGCTTTAAATCCTCCGATCTTTTTATATCGGTGATGGATCTATGTGTCTTTAAAGGTTCTCACCTGTTTTCCTCAAAAGATTTCTCTGATTTCAAACGATTTCCTCATTTTCCAGTCTAGGATTTCAAAACCTTTTGCCAAAAAAAAAAACGATTCCTTTCTGATTTTTAGCAATTACTTTGTGATTTTTAACATGTTTAAACATCACTTGAGCCTTTCCTTTTGCTCGATTCATTTTCGTTAAGAAACCCTAATACTTCTGGATTCGATTTGAAGTTTGAGTCTGTTTGCGATGTGTTTGCATGTCTCTCATGAACATTCTAGGTTTCATGTGTGTTCTATATGCTCTTGCGCTTCCTGTTCTAATCCGTTCTTAGGGTTTCTCTGATTTTGTTCAAACATGTTATTTATTGTTTAATAGGTCCGACTATTTGTTTTATTGATTGTTCACATGATAATTTATATTGATTTTTGTGTAATCTCCTTAGACCTGTGATATATCCCCTAATCTGTGATTTTGTGTATTTTCCTTGTAATTCTGTACTGATTTTTCGAATTGCTTCCTTACTTTTGTGATACTTTCCTTAGTTAGTGCTGATTCCCTGTGATTTTCAATCTCATTCGTGATTCTTTGAACTAACTTTCAGAATTAAAATTGTACTCTACCTTATTTTTGTGCACAAATATGCTGTTAGTTATTTAACGTGCACTTTCCTTTCTTGAAAATATTTTGTACTTAGTCCTTATTACATGCCACATGCTTTTACTACTCCTACTTTGGTAAAATCAGTCTTATAAGTAATTTTTTTCCCTATTTGATACAACTTGTACCCGTTTGAACTATGACTCCCTAATTGAAGGAAGTTCGGGTCTTTAATTGATTCTGATTTGTATTATTTCTATAATTGTGCTAAGTCAGTACCTATTACCTTATTTTCCTGCCTGTTCTACAACTATAAATACTCTACCCTCTCTTTAGCATAAGAGACGAACGATGACACTGTTCTGAACTGTCTCTTACACAAATACATACTCTCTTACTTGATACTCAGTTGGCTGCAACCAAAACTGAGTGGTTACATTGCTCTACTGCTCTATTGTTCTACTACTCTACTGCTCTACACACTACTGCTCTACTTCCCTTCATTGTACTGCTCTTCACTCCTCACTCTGCACCTATTCTCTCATTTTTACTGGTATGTTTTTCAGTTTAATTTACAACCTCCAAAATAATATTGTCTCTATTTGTATTGCACTTTCTTTTGTTTCTCTTATGCTTCTACTTGTGGTTCTGTTGTCTCCCTTACAATTAGCATGCCTTAGCATGCCTATTTTGCCATGTGATTACCCTGTAATTCAGCATGTCTACTGCTTTCTTACATTTTCTACTACTATTCTGCCCTACCCCCTAACCCCCAATACATTATAAGCATTACACCTAGTTACTATGTGATCCTGAACCCTTTCCCCTAAACCTAATGTGTAACTCTGTTTAGCACCCCTTAAATCTGATGCTGCTAAGCTCATGGCATGAACACTTTGTGATAGACTATTGCTGTGACTATTTAAATTCTGTAGTACTTCTCTGGTGTTAACTTGTGTGCAAATATGCTTTCGCATATGAACTACTTGTCCCCAACTCCTCCTTTCCCTGTTTGTGTTTGAACTATGTGTGTTAATTTGGTCTTGAGTTGCTGATTGTCCTGTTTCTTTTCTTCTTCAAGCTGGTTTTCACAAAGGCAAACTCTTTTATTGCCTTCCAAAACTTATTTCAAACTAATCATTGTCAAAATTATTTCCAACTCAACTCTTTTAAATCTATGTCAAGCACTCTCACATATACTCTTAGACCACTAGGTTCTGCCCCTTCTGTGTGAGCCTTGCCTTGGGACCCTTGAGTTCCCTATGAAGTTGGACACATAAAAGTTGGCCTTTCCACACTGCACTTACTCTATCTTGGTTATGCAATCTAGGTGTGAGCATTGCCCGGGTTCCCTTGAGGTCCTTAAGGAACTCTGACACACCCAGCTATGAGAAAGGCCATGGAATAATCTTGGCACTTGAGGTGGTTTATTACATAACTCAGGGAGGACGTCCTAATCGGGTGCTGAAAATCTGGGCCTGTTTCAGGCTCTCTATAGTGTAATTTTTACTTTTCTTATGTAAGTCATTCACATGGTCTGTAATAATTTGTAAACGAATATTGGGGTAACTAGTGAAAAGGGCGGGTATTTACATGTTTGTGGGGTAAGGCGGGTAGAAACCATGCCTATAGGACTTTACATTTCACTATGTTTGGCCTTAGCATGTTAGAAACCATGCCTATAGGGCTTTACATTTCACTATGTTTGGCCTTACCATGTTAGAAACCATGCCTATAGTACTTTACATTTCACTATGTTTGGCCTTACCATGTTAGAAACCATGCCTATAGGGTTTTACTATACTTGCCTTACCATGTTAGAAATCATGTTTAGTAGGATTTTACCATGTTAGAAATCATGTTTAATAGGTCTCAAAATCAGTTTCACAAATAGATGCCATACCTGTAGGATATAATTTAATCCAGCTTCTATTATAACAAGTGTTACATGTTTTCTTTCATTGGTCATCATGCGTGTAAAGTTTCAGAAATCAGTGTTAAACAACTAGATGTCATGCCTATAGGGAATAACTCTAGAAATTCTGCCTATAGATCTTAACTAGTTTAGTTAAATAAATCAACCCAGTCCACATTTTAGTTCGTTTCGAAACTGGTTTAATTAATGGTTTATTTTCTCTAAAACAAGTTCTTTCAAAAACTGCCTTGATTTGTTATTAGATATCATGCCTATCAGTATTCAAGAGTCCGCTTTAAAAAACCTGCCTTGTTTCACTATATAAAATGTAGTCATCTGTATTCCGCGCCTAGGTAAGCCTTAGGTAATCAACTTTAAATAAAACCAGAACCGTCTTTGTGATTTGTGTTTAACTGTCAACGTGTTAAAATCAGTAGGCAAACCTGATTCGGACTTCTTTTCTGAGTCATGTAATAAATCTGGTCCCACTGTTATCACTTAAATACCTTGTTCGGATATGAATTTAGACCTTAATTGCGCATGAGTCGTGCTGCCTATGTGCATTACTTGTGGAGGTATATCTGAGCCTTCTATCTGATTTCTGTATTTTACCCCCTAAATTCAGTCCTATGTATTTTTATTTGTCGCCTAGTATTTTGCCCTTTAAACCTGAGGGTCTGCCTAGAACCCCCCCTCCCCCCCTTTATAGGATAAGAGTCCTAAATTCCTCCGGGACTGATAGGAATGGACGGGTAACAACATGCAATAGGGGTCGAGACCAACCCTCGCTTTAATTTCCTTCACGTGGCAAAAAAGGGTAGATATGGATATGATGACCGGTACGCTAATGCCACGCGTAGCCCCCTTTTAAGGAGTGATTACCGGGTATTGTACTGATGTGATCCTATAGGCTAACCAACCTAGGACACTCCTTTACATTCACAAATACGCTTAATTGTACTTCTTTTCATTGACTGTTTTTTTTCAAGCATCTGTGTATTTAAACTTAAATCCTCTGCTATTTGAGCCATACTTGTTTATTTGCTAATTGTACAAATTCACACAAAATTGTCTGGCGGGGAACCACACTAGTGGATCCTGAGGGGTGCCTAACACCTTCCCCTTAGGATAATTTCAAGCCCTTACCCTGTCTCTGGTTATCAAACGTAGTTATAAATGAACCCTATAGGTGCCCTAACACACCTTAAATCGTTAGGTGGCGACTCTTCAAAAATGCAAACCCCTTTCCCAAAAGGAACGAGTTGTCTCAACCAAAATGTCATAAACCCGATTTCGCGAGAAAAAGGGGGCGCGACAGCATGGCGACTCTGCTGGGGATTTTTAGGCTTTTACCATTTCATACCGTTTTTGTGAATTTGTACCCCCCCCCGTGAGCAATTATTTTTTTAATTCCTTTAAGCGTTTAATTTCTTCTTCAAAAGCAAAACTGACATATCTTTCTTGTTTCCTTCCTTTACTGCTGCTTTAAACTATAAAACTGCTGTATTTATCGCTTTCTTAACGTGCAAATACATGTCAACATGCTTTTAATTATTGCATAATCATGCTCAACATCATACTCCACTCGTGCCAAACAAATACTATGGCAACGCTTGATGAGTGGTTGCGCCCTTCCTTTATCATTGCCCCCTAAATTCGAAAAGGCTTATTTGCGGTAAAACTAGTCGATCAGCGGTGCAGTCGACGGTTCCGTGCCTTCCTCCTCGAGTTGTCCGCTCAAGGGTACCAGTCTAGAACCCTATAGAGACCTTACTCTGTTTAAATTGTTGCATGCATCATGGTCAAACCTAGCCGGGTCAGTTATGTTGTCCACATAATGATCCTTTAAGATAGCCTTATCCAAAAGTCCACTGGGTTTCCCTAAACCCAAACGGACATCACCACGTTCTGTGTATTAATTTGGAGAACTAAATGCCGATATGCTGATCATAAATGTATAAATAGTCGAGTCTGGTGGGGGTAAGGTCTAACCCTTTTGTTTTGCAGAGAATGAGGCACGAGGTCCCCAGTTTCGGAATGTTTAACATACCCACACTTTTTCTAGACTGGTGGAGGAATCTTCCATCGGATGATCAAATCAATGAATGGAAAGAAAGGGCCGTCAAGGTTAGCGAAAAGCTAGATTATCTGGAATACAGCCTGTTAGAATTGGAAGGAAAAATGAGGAAAAGAGTCAACGACTGCCGGAGCGCTGAGGGAAACGAAGAAGGACATCAGGCGAAGGCGTTCTTATTAATGAGCCTACGCGAGCTAGAGGATTTGATCAACGAAAACATTCCACCTGAGGAAGGTCCTTCTGGGACCAAATAGGCTAGATTTATTCTTGCTTTTTCTTAAGATGTAATAAGGCCAAGTGCCAATAGTATTTATTTTTATCATTATTTCAGTATCGTTTTGGAATTCGCCTGTTCTTACATTATGAAATGAATAATTTATTGGCATTAAAAGTTCTCCAAGTCTATTTGTCGCTAGGCCTACCTCGGGCACAACGAGGCTCCCAAATTAGGACGCGAATTTATTTTCCCGCACTATGTGTTTTATAATCCTCACTGACTTGATTACCTTTTGTTTTTATTGTTTTCTTTCTTTTTATTATTCCCCTCCCCAAATGCTAGTTCGTGCACTCTGGCATCATCATCCAGGGGCCCTCCACCCTCTCCTCCTCTTAGTCCCATTAAAGGCAAGAACAAAGGCAAAATGGTAGATTTAAATAACATCAGGAAGGAGAACACAGTTGAACGGGTAGAGGCCACTGATGGCCAGGGTATTCGGGTTCCTAATGAGAATGTGTCACAGCTTGAACAGAAACTGTTGAAATTCCAGGAAGAGCTCGATCAGGTTCGAAATCTGGCAAACCTGTCATTTTCCCTCAACACCCCAGATATCAACTTCCCCAACACTCAAAATCCTACACCTCCTCAAAATATCCCAAAACAGCAGAATTATCCCGCACCTCACCATCACGCTGCTCCACCAAAAAACCAATATAATACTTGCAACAACACTCCAATACTCATCCCAGAACCGCAGAACTCCACAAACGACTATTTCCACACCCATACACCAGGCCACCATAACAATCCTATCTACGTGGAGACCATGCCCCACTCCGCCCAACCTATCTCATACACACCTGATGGAAAAGATTTGCTTATCAGGAACTTGGCCGAGGAACTCAAGAAACTGAAACAGCCGGATTCAGGGCGTCGAGGGAAGCAAAGGAATCGAGGGGCCGAACTATGAGGACCTTTGCATACAGCCTGATGTCGAACTGCCTAAGTGGTACAAACCTCCTATGTTCAAAATGTTTGATGGTACGGGTGATCCAAGGGTCCATCTGAGGACATACTGCGACAAGCTGGTTGGAGTAGGGAAGGATGAAAGGATCCGCATGAAGCTGTTCATGAGGAGTTTGAAAGGAGATGCATTATCTTGGTACATCAGCCAAGATCCCAAGAAGTTGTCAAGCTGGGTGGGCATGGCATCTGACTTTATGGACAGATTCAGGTTTAATACAGAGAACGCACCAGACGTGTTCTATATCCAGAATTTGAAGAAGAAGCCCACAGAGACATTTTACGAGTATGCTACTCGCTGGAGGTCCGAAGCTACTAAGGTCAGACCCGCCTTAGAAGAGGAGAAAATGAACAAGTTCTTTGTCCGAGCTCAGGACCCGCAGTACTATGAACGGCTGATGATGATTGAGAACCACAAGTTCTCCGACATTATCAAATTAGGTCAAAGAATTAAAGAAGGTGTTAAAAGTGGTATGGTTACAAATTTCGAAGCCTTGCAAGCTACAAATAAGGCTTTACAGTCCGGTGGTGTGTCCAAGAAAAGGGACGTAGGGTCCGTGATGGTTGCACAAAGGACCAAGTCTCCCCTCAAATACCAAACTTACCCGATACCTCACATACCAGCCAACCCCAAATTACCAAGCACCCTTACCCTCGTACCAAGCTCCGCCACCAACTTATCAATCATCTCCACCTCCTACATATCAACCTACTTCACCCAGATACTCCCAACCTGCTCATGTCTACCAAACCTGTAATGCTCAACCATCCCATTATCAATCACCCCCTACACGCCAAAAATTCCCTAGACCTCGACCTAATTTTGATTGCAGACCTCCAAAACAATATACCGCCATCGCCGAACCCATCGACCAGCTGTATGAGAGGCTCAAAGCTGCTGGTTATGTCACCCCCATCCCTGCTGCAACCCCTGAGAATCCTTCTCAATGGGTTAACCCAAACAAGTCCTGTGCATACCACTCCGACATGAAAGGGCACACCATCGATGAATACCGCTCTTTGAAAAGGTTATTGTGGCAAAGGAACCCGCTCCAAACATCCACAACAATCCTCTGCCAGACCATAAGGGTGGAGGTATCCACATGATTGAAGTTGAAGATGACTGGGATTTCGAGGGATTAACCGGGTTAATCGCAGAAGGTGATGATCCAAAGAAACCGGCAATTACTCTCAAAACAATCATAGTCCAAATCCAACCGTCTGAAGACGCTGAGGTGAATATGTCTATGCCTCTTGAGTTTGAAGCAGCGCCACCCGCAAAAACACCGGTACCAATTGAGGTTGAATTCGTGTCTCCGGCAAAAGCACCCGCACCATTTGAGGTTGCAGTCTTGCCACCCAAGGCGCGTGTTCCATTCGAAGTGGCAATGTCAACCACGCCACCCTTCTATACAAATGCTATACCCTGGGACTATACAGCCGAGGCGAGAAGGAAGGGCAAGGTCAGGATTGAAGAAACTGTCGCAACACAGGGTATGACAAGAACTGGTAGAGTCTATACCCCTGAACATCTGGCTGAATCAAGCAAGCAGGCCTCCAACCGGCCGCCCCTCATTGAGACAGGTCTGAACGACCTTTGGAGGAAAATACAGGCCAAGGAATATTCGGTCATCGACAAGTTAAACAAGACGCCAGCACAAATATCCATTCTCTCTTTGCTGCAAAATTCTGAGATGCACAAGAATGCCCTATTGAAGGTGCTGAATGAAGCGTATGTACTAAATAACATCACTAGCGGGGAAATGGCTAATATGGTAGGACAAGTTCTAGAAAGCCATAAGATCACCTTTTATGAGGACGAGCTGCCACCTGAAGGGCTGGGGCACAACAAAGCACTGCACATCACCGTGCAATGCGAAGATTATTTCATCACCAAGATCCTGATCGATGAAGGTTCTAGTCTTAAAATTTGTCCGCTGGTAACACTCAAGAAGTTGGGCAAAGGGATGCATGAGATAAAGGATGGAGCAATCAATGTGAAAGCCTTTGATGGTTCTCAGAGATCCACCATTGGTGAGATTAGTCTATGCCTGCAGATGGGACCAACCTGGTTCGAGGTTGATTTCCAGGTAATAGATGTACCAGCGTCTTACAACTTGCTACTGGGACGGCCATGGATCTATGATGCTGGGGTCGTAGCATCAATGCTGCATCAGGCAGTAAAGTTCGAATGGAATCACCAGGAAGTGATCATTCACAGCGACTGTAGCAACCCTATATACAGTCGCCAGACTATTCCGGCGATCGAGGGAAGAAGGAAGCTGGGTGGAGAAACTTACCACCACATTGAACGGGTCAATGCTATCGACAAAAACAAATGGTGGGATAGAAAAATCGAGAGTATACTGAGTTGGAGTGGGTACGAACCTAGCAAAGGGCTCGGCAAGAACCTCCAAGGAATCTCTAAACGCATAAAACTCAAGAAACATGGCACTACCTTCGGTTTGGGATATGAATACACATGGGAAGAATTCAATAGTTGGTCGCCACCATGGCATAGTCCTTACTACCTATTAGAGCAGCCAACACCGCATCTAGAGCAGACCTTCAAACAGGGGGACATTATTTATGGTCAGATGAAGAAGAAGCACTTGCAGCAGTGAAGAACTTGTTTCTAGAGGATAGTGATATGGACTGTTGCATTATTCTCGAGGAGGAGGGGGAGGAAGGCCCTTCCATACAGGCCGTGAGCAGAGGGGCACATCTAAAGAACTGGACCATCAGGACAACCAGAGCCCAACGAGCCTCGGGGTAGCAAGGCTAAAACAAGTATTATTCACTGTTTTATTTACTAAATGATTTTCTTTTCGCATTTTCAATTCCCGCAATAAGATCTTCAATGTTCAAGGCAATTATCAAAAGCATTTTTGATTTTTCTTATGAATTAATATTTATTGCTATCGTTTTCTCTCATTACTTTACCTATACAACATTACTATTACTTGTCTTGATGAACCAATAACTGTGACATGCAATAAGACAACGCAACAAACGGACATAGATTCAGAGGAAGACGACATTCCTGACGAGATTGTCAAAGAAGTTGAGAACTTTGAGAACAGACCTAAGTCCAACCTAGACGAGACTGAAATTGTCAACCTGGGAGATGTAGAAAACGTCAAGGAAATGCGAATCAGCATTCACCTATCGCCATCGGAGAAGAAAGATTACACAGAATTTCTAAAGGAGTATGAGGACATATTCGCCTGGTCGTATGATGACATGACTGGTCTGAGTATGTCTATTGTGGCTCACAAACTGCCAACCGATCCAATGTGTCCACCAGTAAAGCAAAAGCTCAGAAAGCTCAAGCCTGATATGAGTTTGAAAATCAAGGAAGAAGTCACCAAGCAGATCAAAGTGTTCTTAGGGTGGTTGAGTACCCAACATGGTTAGCCAACATTGTGCCAGTGCCGAAGAAGGATGGGAAGGTCAGAGTCTGTGTCGACTACCGGGATCTCAACCGGGCCAGTCCGAAAGACGACTTCCCTTTGCCAAATATACACATCCTGATTGACAATTGCGCCAAGCATGAGCTACAGTCATTCATAGATTGCTTCGCTGGTTATCATCAGATCTGGATAGATGAGGAAGATGCTGAGAAAACGGCTTTCATTATGCCGTGAGGAGTGTACTGTTACAAGATGATGCCATTGATAAGTTAGGATTTTAACATGTTTTGTACCCCTACATGCCTATGCTTTGATAATGTATTTGTACAAAATAGTCCCAAAAGGCTCACAGGTTGTGCTTGCTTGCAGGTTTGATCGACAAAGTGATGAAATGTCAAAGATCGACTCAAAGAGGAGTGAAACCTGTGCAAGTATCAAAGCCCAAGAAATCTAAGGGAAGAAGACCTAGTGCGGACCGCGCAAAGTGGAATGCGGTCGCACTAGGAGGTTCAGAGAGTTGGTAAAATCAGGCTAGAGGCAACACGGCCGCGGTCCATATCTCGCGGTCCGCGGTCAAGGCTCCGCGGCCGCACTACTCTTTTGTGCGGTCCGCGGTCGAGAGATTCAGAGAACTACAATTTTTCCAAGACAATGCCATGCGGTCCGCGGTCGTTATTGTGCGGACCACACCAACTTCCTCCGTGGCCGCTGTCCATTCTACGCGGTCCGCGGAGGCCAAGTTCAGAGAAGCCAAAGTTGAAGTCAAGGAGCCCAGTGCGGCCACGGTCCATTTTGCGCGGCCCGCACTGACCCCGCAGGGGTAATTTTTGTCCAGTTTTTTCAGCCTAGTATAAATAAGACATTTTACCATTTTTAGGTCATCTGTTATCTTCAGAACACAGCTGCGCTCGTGAGAACAACTTTTGTAGCCATTTTTGGCATCTTAGCTTCAAATTAACGATAGATTCTTGCAATTTAATTTAGTATTTAGTTATTATATCTTGTTCCTCATCTATTTCTTCAGTTTCTCCTCCAAGAATGTGTAGCTAAACCCTTTAGCTAGGGTTGTGACTTAACCCTAGTGTGGGTAATTTATGGGTGTTGCCATCTAGGGCTAGATTGACTATGGGCGTTTGCTATTTGGGTTGATTTTATGTTTTAATTTAGAATTGGTGGTTGCAAACACTGATTTAATCTTGGTGGGTTTAACTTTTCTTGAGAAAGAGAGTCTATGACCCCAAAATTGACCCAACAACGAATTGGGATGGACTCATGAGAAATGATAGTCCCAATTAACGGGTTAAATCTCGAGAGAGTAATCACCCTACTTGAACCCTAGTTGCTTGTCCTAATCTGCCTACCTATTTGGTCTGGAGAGAGTCAATTGGGAAAAATCACTCTCTCTACCGAGAGGTGTGAGAGTGGGTAAAATTGTGCAATGGTTATAGCATAAGCCCCAATTATGTCAATCGAATCTTAGTAACATCTACCCAACAATTAGCTACCTAGGTGATGTCACGACCCTAGTGCCCTTCTTCCCATTAGATACAACTTTAGCAATTATCTCGTAGCATAATCTAGTTTCAATTAGTAGTTTGATAATAGTAGTTTATAATTGAAAAAAACCCAAAAATGTTAGAAGTGACATTTAGAACAATTACACGACTCTAGTCTAGATAGATACCCAGCTCCAATTTCTAGCTCTCTGAGGAATTCGATCCTGACCCTCATATCGGGTAAAAGCTATTGCGACCCTCTCTTCCTACTTTATAGTAGTGCGGAGTTGGCAGCGATCAACTTTTTGGCGTCGTTGCTGGGGAGCTAACAGTTTTGGCTATCTATTTAGTTAGTTTTGTGTGTTGTTCTTCTTTCCTTCTTATTTACTAATTTGTGTGCGTGATTACTACAGGTACAAAATGGCTTTAAAAGCGAATGACCCTCTTGGAAACGTGCTTGCGGGGGAGGAGGTAGATGAAATTGGAGACGATGAGGTGCCTCTTGTACCTCCCGGACGTGGACGAGGTCACCAGGCTAATGCTAATGACAACGTCCCTGACCCTCCTCCGCCACCTCCAAGAGCGGTTCCACGGGTGCTACCAAATCAAGGATATGTGAGTTCCATCGTTCCTCCCCGAATCCGGGCGGGGAACTTTCAAATCACAAATGTCATGTTGACCTTGCTCGAGTAACGAGGATATTTTACGGGCGCCTCCGATCAAAATGCCTACAAGCACTTGAAGGGGTTCGTAGATACATGCTGGGGCAGCAAGCAAACAAACGTGTCCGAGGATGCGTTGAGATTGAGGCTTTTCCCATTTTCTCTTCGGGGTAAAGCGTTGGATTGGTTAGAAAGGCTCCCCAATCATTCCATCACTACGTGGGATGATTTGGCAGACAAGTTTATTTCCAAGTTCATTTCGCCGAGTCACATGGCGGTGCTTCGTGATGAAATTTTGGCCTTCAAGGAAGAGACAACGGAACCCTTGCATGAAATATGGGAGAGATTTAGAACAATGGTGAAAGAATGCCCAAACAACGATATGACCGAGGCAATGATTCAACAACCTTTTATCGGGGTATCAACACCACTAATCAATGCATTGTGAACCAGTTGGCCTGAGGCAACTTTATGAAGCTTCCTTACAATGAAGCTTGTGATATTCTTGACGAGATGGCCGACACTTCTTCGGCTTGGCAAAGTAGGGCCAATGTTCCTCAAGGCGACCCTACGGTGATCCATTTGCACAAGGAGTTGCATGACCATGGTCAAGCTATTGCCGAGCTTACTACTACTATGAATCAATTGGCTAAGGCGCAATTACAACAAGTCCAAAATCCTCGCCAAGTCAATGCCATGGAAGGAGTGAATATGCTTAAGAGAAGGCAAAGAGGGCAACAACCTCAAGGAAATTGTGATCAATATGATGATGGTGGTGGTTTTTCAAATGAGTGTTATGATGAGCAAAGCGAAAAAGTTCAATATGTCAATAACTATCAAGGCAATCGAGGCAACTCTTCAAATCAACAATGGCGACCCCAAGGAAATTGGGGCAATCAACAAGGTGGTGGTAATTGGAACAACAACAACCAAGGCAGAAATTGGGGGAACAATAATTCGGGCAACCAAGGAAATTGGAATGGAAATAACAACAATTGGAACAACAATGGTCAAGGCAATTGGAACAATAATGGAAACCAAGGAAATAGGGGGCAAGGCTTTCAAAGGCCCCCCATGTACCAACAACCAAACAATCCACCCCCGTTCCCTTCTCATGGATCTAGTTCTTCGGGTAATGATATGGGAAGAATAGAAATGATGTTCGAACAAATGATGAAGAAGAACCACGATTCCAATGCTCAATTGGCTTCCCACAATACCTCCAAGGGTGAATACTCGCCCAATGGGTGCTCTACCAAGTGATACGGTAGTGAACCCTAAGGGTGGGAACAATCATGTGATGGCGGTTACAACAAGAAGTGGGAGAGGCGGTGATGTGCATAGCTCGAAAGATAAGCAAGTTGTGGACGATGATGTTGAGTTGCAAGAAAATGATATTCCTTTGGTAGTTGAAGATGTGGTAGAGAATGATGTGAGCAATGATGTGAGGATTGACTTTGATGAGGCTAAGGTGGAAACTCAAGAGGCCGTGAACCCGTCTAGGGAGCATATAATTGACATGCCGGAGCCGGTGGTGCCAAAAGCTAAGGCACCTTTGCCTAGACCACCTACCCCTATCCTCAAAGGCTAGCCAAGCAGAAAATGAAAACTCAAGAGGCCGTGAACCCGTCTAGGGAGCACATAATTGATATGCCAGAGCCAGAGGTGCCAAAAGCCAAGGCACCTTTGCCTAGACCACCTCCCCCCTATCCTCAGAGGCTAGCCAAGCAGAAAAGTGATAATCAATTCAAAAAGTTCATTGACATGATGAAGAGCTTATCCATCAACGTGCCTTTGGTGGAGGCTTTGGAGCAAATGCCTGGGTATGCGAAGTTCATGAAAGAGTTGGTTACAAAGAAAAGATCAATGGACTGCGAAACTATCAAGATGACCCACCAAGTTAGTGCCATAGTACATTCAATGGCCCCAATTAGAGGATCCCGGTGCTTTCACTATCCCTTGCACCATTGGTAGTGCAGATTTTGCCAAAGCTTTATGTGATCTTAGGGAAAGCATCAATTTAATGCCCTTCTCAGTTTTCAAGACCCTGGGTATTGGGCCACCAAGGCCAACTTCCATGAGATTACAGATGGTAGATAAATCAATGAAGCGTCCTTTGGGTATAGTTGATGATGTGGTTGTCCGGGTGGACAAATTTATCCTACCGGTGGACTTTGTGATTTTGGATTGTGAAGTAGACTATGAGGTCCCGATTATTCTAGGGAGACCTTTCCTTGCAACGGGGAAAGCATTGGTTGATGTTGAAGCGGGTGATGAAAAGGTTGTCTTTAATGTTTGCAAGTCTATGAAGCAACCCAATCGCACCGAAGTGTGTTCATTTGTAGACCTTGTCACAGCTGTGATTGTGGATGACACAAGTTCTATGATCAACGTGGAGGATCCTCTTGAGGCCGTGCTCTTGAATCTTGATGTTAATGATGCTGCAAGCAGAGTGGAGTGTGTCAATGCTCTACATGTTATGGAATCTTGTGAGCCCAGTAAATTGTCTTTGGATCTTGAAAACCTGGAAACTTTTGCAACCTGGGAAACTCCACCAACAAAGCCAACAATTGAGGAACCACCGGTGTTGGTAATACAACCACTACTTCCACACCTCAGCCACACAATCTTTAAGCCCGAAATTCTCTTGGAGGATGATGCAATGCCTTCCTTGGAGCATCAAAGAAGTTTAAATGAAGCAGTGCACACAATGGTGACATATCCTCTTAATGTGTTGATTCCAAAAAGAACAGTCACAGGTTGGCAAGGTTGCATAGACTATGGGAAATTGAACATAGTACCCCGCAAGGATCTTTATCCCTTGCCATTCATTGATCGGATGCTAACCCAACTTGATGGGCGTGCCTGTTACTGCTTCTTGGAGAGCTTGATGAGAGCCACGTGGTGGTGCTTCATGATTTGAAGTGATGTGATGGTAACATACGTCGTGCCGCGATGTTAAATCAAGCTCTTCTTGGGAGGCAACCCATGTCTTTTTCTTCTTGTTTTCTTTGATTTTCTTTGTAGTTGAGGTTTAATTTTTGGACTAATTGGTTGTGAGATGTTGCAGGGATTGTGTTGATGCAGTGCAAAAACATGTTGGACAAAATGAACAGTCTCTGAAGTTGCCAGTGCGGCCGCATTGCATTTTGTGCGGTCCGCACTGGTGAAAGCCATGTGAGGTGCTCTCTGAAGTTTGCCACCGCGGCCGCATTCCATTTAGTGCGGACCACGATGGACCTCCGTGGCCGCGGTCACTTTTGTGCGGACCGCGGAGTTTGCCTTCTCAAACTTCAATGAAACAAACCCAGCGCGGTCCGCGGTCCGTTTTGTGCGGCCGCGCTGGTAGGTAAGGTTGGGTCCCACTGCTTTTTCTATAAATAGACCTCAAGGGTCTCCTTTTACCCTTTTTGAACCCTAATCATTCGGAGACCTAAAAAGTTACTGTTCATTCTCTCTTTCGCGTAACTCTTTGCTTAGATTGAACACTTGCACTCCATCTTCACGTCTGGTAACATTTCATCCGTTTTTCTTTGTTTAATTTTATAGCTTCATTTTAATTTCATGACCAGTAGCCCATAGCTTCTTCTTTTTCTCATTTTTCTCTACTTGATTAGCTTAGGTTAGTTTTAAATACTGGTTTTTGTGTGATTGATAAGCATAATGTATGGGAAATTGAGTAGGGACACAGTAGGGTGAAAACTTGAACAAAAATTGCAAATATTAGAAACATTAAGTCAGTGCCCTAACTTAGCACCCTTCGCGGACCGCGGTCACATTTGTGCGGTCCGCGGTGCTTATGTTCTGAAGGTTGACTAGTGCCTAGCGCGGCCGCATTGCACTTTATGCAGTCCGCGCTGGCCCACCGCGACCGCGATCCCACTTTGTGCGGACCGCAGTGGGGAAATTCAGAGAGCATGTGTGGAGGGCCTGAATTTGTGCGACCGCGGTACAGATTGTGCGGTCCGCGGTGGCCCCTGTGCGGCCGCACGCCCATTTAGTGCGGCCCGCGTTGGCCAGTTACTGCAACTGCTTCTACAATTGTCTGAGTTTCTGTTATGCAATTCATTTTGCTTCTGTTTCACTGCATGTGCTTAGACTAACAATGTTAGATGTGTGTGCTTGCAGACAATGGTTAAACAAAGATGTGGCAAAGGATCACAACAACCCGGGAGAGGTGGTTCCTCCCGAGGGGGCAAAGGGAAGAGAGTGGTAAAACTCACTCCCCAGGCTCAGGAAAACATCAAAAAGACTCGGAAATTGATAAAAGCTGCAGATAGAGCTGCTTCCCATTCTTCCGGGAGTGAGTATGTGCCCTCTCAAGACATCTCCTGAGACTCAATCCCAACTCACATTGTCACCGACCTTCGACTAACTGATGATACTCCTCCGCCATCACCTACTGTCCGACAGCAAATCAATGTTGTGAATGACTCATCTGAGGGCTCGGCATCCGGTAGTGGGGAATACTCCACCTCCCCCACAGCTTCTTTATCTGGGGAGAGTGCAGAAGGAGATAAGGAGGAGGCACAAGGGGGTGGTGAACCTCAAGTTGGGGGTGTGGACCGAACTAGAAATCCCACAGCTTGGGAGGATAGATTCGTCAGTCAGGTGGCGTTCCACAAGTTTAGGGAATGGTGGCCAACACGGAAGCTGATTCTTGAGAGGAGTTTTGTTGAGCAGGACCTTCTTCCCCTATACCCAAATGTGCATAGATAGTTTCACACTCGAGTGGGTTGGGCGCATTTTGAGAGTGAATATGTAAAGGCAAATGAGCACATGGTCAAGGAGTTCTATAGCAACGTGGCCCACATTTTGAAGGGCACTAAAGTGACCAAAGTGCGGAACAAAAAGGTGTTATTTACCGGGAAGGCACTTAATGAGTACTTGGGGTTTGATGACGAAGATGAGACCCTTTACAACGAAAAATTGGCAATGGGCGAAGAGGTTCGTCCGTGGTTAGCCTCATACCTGGCAAACCCAGGTGCTGTTCCAGAATGGTTGCAAGCAGGGACCAAGATTTCTCAGAAGACTTTTAACTTTGAGGCTAGGGGGTGGTTGACATTTGTGTGCAGCCGACTTGACCCCACTACCCATGATCATACTATTCCACTTGCCCGGGCTGTTCTTGTTGCATCTATTATGGCGGGCTATCCTATCAACATGGGCAATGTGATGTCCCGTGTCATTTCTGCAGTGGGGGTTGAGCATGATCGGAACTATCCTTTTCCCAACACTCTTACTATGTATTTTCGGGACCTAAAGGTAGAGAAGAGAGATTTTGATATCAAGGTCAACCCTGTGGCTCCATTTTCATGGTACAGTTTGAAGGGGTCGAACAACCCCAAGGACAAGAATTACAAGCCGCCTGCCTCTGCTCCAACTGGCCAGTCTGAAGAGCCGGTTGCGGTAGAGCCCTCCACTGAGCCTGCCTCCACCACTGTTGAGCTGCCTCCAGGACCTTCCACTACTACTGGTCCTTCTACTTCAGCTGGCCCGGAGATTCCATCTTCCCGGGCCCATCTTATCACTGCCCACAGGCTGCACCAGACACTTCAGAGCCTGAACAACTGGATGTATACTGCTTCATCCAAGTTGTCCACTTTGACCTCCACCATTGCAGCTCAGTCGGCTCCTCCGCCAGTTCAGGTCCCACAGTCTATAGAGGATGCTTTGAAGAAGCTGCTTGATAACCAGGAGAAGATCCTCAGCACCCAGGCCGAGTTGGTGAAGGCAGTGGCTTCACATGGCAAGGCTCTCAAAGAGCTTGCCAAGGAGCACAAGAAGCTGCGCAAGACACGGGCTTCCAGGGAGTCCGTGAAGGAGCTCAGGGCGGATATAGAGAAACTAAAGGCAAACCAGCTGCCTTTAGATTTATTATTTGAGGACCAAACTTCAGCAGCAGTCCCAGTAGCAGCCACAGCAGGAGCAGACACAGATGCCTCCTAGGAAGAAGAGGAAGCTCCCCAGTGCAGATGAGGCCCTCATCCAGTTGGTAGACCCTCCGGAGGCTTCCTCCAGTCAGCCACAGGATGTACCAGATCCACAGCCAGTCCAGAACTAGTCTGAGGTTTCCGAGCATACCGAGGACCTAGGGGCCAATCATGTTCCTATGCAGACGGACGAGGCTTAGGGAGTCTTCATATCCTTTCACTACTTTTTGGTGCTTATTTTTGCATTAGTTGGCATTGGGGACAATGCCAGCTTTTATTTGAGAGGGTGTGCCCTACTTTTATCCATGGATGACTGTATATATAAGTTGACTTAGTTTATGCTTTCTTTGATTTTCACTTGGTCTGTATATAATCTTGCATTTAGTTACTTTTATCGTACTTTTGATCTTTCTTTTGGTGTGTATATAAAGTTACATTACTGTATATATTCATCCCCCATTGTATATTCTAATCCCCTATTGTAAATATTCATTCTATTTTCTATTTTCGCAAAAAAATTTCGTTTTTAGCTTCTTATATAAGCTCGTAGCCTTTTGTTTTATTTTGGACATTTTTAATAAGCCTTTGGTTTTCTTAATGCCACGGTTCTTTCCAAAGGTAGAATTTTGTGTGAACCGGGTGGCTCTTCCCAATGATAGATGGCGTGACAACCTTCTTAAGGGTTTGAGTCCGTTTTTGTTTTTGTTTTTGGTAGTTGTAGTTAAGGGTACCACAAGCAAAGCTTCACTTGGGCCTAACACATTTGCCTTTGATCCCATGGTCAAAGACAAGTGGTTGTGTTTAGGATGGTGAAAGTAGTGACCTTGAGACTCTTGTGTTGACCAAACAAACATCATGTGGTCTTTCGGGACTATTGTGTGCTCAATCGTGTCTAAGATTGTTGTGGGCCCTCGACTCTAAGTCTTTAGCAATCCTTGAGTGTGTGTGGTGAGAAATCAAATTTTGAGTCCAAGTCCCGAGCCAATGGTCTAGAACTTGCCCTGAATGTTTGTTGAGGCGAAATTTTGAGTGAAATTCGACTTGAGAAGTGATTATAGGCTCTCCTTGATCCAAATGATAAAGTGAACAATTCCATAGCCTACCAATGAGATAATCCCTAGCTAACCCTTTTGAGCCTTAAACCTTTTTCTTTCAAGAACCAATGTTACAAGCCTATATCCGTTCTAAATTCTACCCTCTCTTGGCACCCAAATCTTCCCTTGAGTGATGGCAAAGTCTAAGTTTAGGGGGGGAGACAAGAAAGGAAACAAAGTGGTAAAAGGTACAAAAGCAAAAGAAAAAGAAAGAAAAGAAAAAGACAAAAAGAAAGCCCAATGTGAACAAGAATAAAAAGGGATTCAAGGAAAAACAAAAGTGCAAAAGGTGTGGAAAAAGTAGAAAAAGGAGAAATGTTTTGAAATGCATAAGAAAGAGTGATAATGTGTCTCTCTAACCCCTTAGAAAGAAGTGAAATGACTCAAAGAGTCAAGAGATTTGTGCCAAATGAATCAAAAGAAGTGCTTAAGGAAAGATTGAACCCACTTGAACAAAAACATGTCCTACCCTTACCCAAAAGCCTTCACATTGACTCCACAAAAGCCCTATATGATCTTGAGTTGAATGACGCTCGCATTAGTGGATACTTACATGAGGGTCAAGCATATAGTACTTAGAGCCGGACTTGTGACCTTTCCTTGAGAGAGACGAGTGAACTCCCATTAACCTCGGTTTGTGTGCTTATACTCTAAAAGGTGAGGTTTGCTTAGGGAGAGTTGAGGATGTATGAGTTTGGGTTCCACAGCGACCAAAGTAATTGAGAGAGTTCTTTGATGTAATGAGTCAATTCTTGATGCTCTTGTGTCACACTTGATCCATTTTTCAAGGTTTAAATGTTGTTAATGATCTATTTGTATTGAGGGCAATTGTTAGTCCCAATTGATGCTTGTTGAGGTTACTTTAGGTCAGCTGGAATTACTTGGATTTTCCTTTAAGGGGTGGGTCTTACTTTGTTTGCTTGAGGACAGCAAAGGTTTAAGTTTGGGGGAGTTGATAAGTTAGGATTTTAACATGTTTTATACCTCTACTTCCCTATGCTTTGATCATGTATTTGTAAAAAATAGTCCCAAAAGGCTCACAGGTTGTGCTTGTTTGCAGGTTGGATTGATAAAGTGACGAAATGTCAAAGATAGGCTCAAAAAGGAGTGAAACCTGTTCAAGTATCAAAGACCAAGAAATCTAAGGGAAGAAGGCCTAGTGCGGACCGCGCGAATTGGTATGCGGCCGCACTAGGAGATTCAGAGAGTTGGCAAACTGGGCTTAAGGGAAATGCGGCCGCGGTACATATCTCGCGGTCCACGGTGAAGGCTCCGCGACCGCACATCAATTTTGTGCGGTCCGCGGAATAGAGATTCAGAGAGTTGAAGTTTTCAGAGTCCACACCCATGCGGTCCGCGGTCGTCTTTGCGCGGACCGCGCCAGCTTCCTCCGCGGCCGTGGTCCATTTTACGCGGTCCGCGGAGTCCAACTTCAGAGAGCCAAGTTTTGAAATCCAAGAGCCTTGTGCGGCCGCGGTCCATTTTGTGCGGCCCGCACTGACCCCGCAGGGGTATTTTTGTCCAGTTTTTCTAGCCTAGTATAAATACGACATTTTACCATTTTTAGGTCATCTTTTATCTTGAGAACACAGCTGCGCTCGTGAGAACAACTTTTGTAGCCATTTTTGGCATCTTAGCTTCAAATTAACGATAGATTCTTGCAATTTAATTTAGTATTTAGTTATTATGTCTTGTTCTTCATCTATTTCTTCATTTTCTCTTCCAAGCATGTGTAGTTAAACCCTTTAGCTAGGATTGTGGCTCAACCCTAGTGTGGGTAATTGATGGGTGTTGCCATCTAGGGTTAGATTGACTGTGGGTGGTTGCTATTTGGATTGATTTTATGTTTTAATTTAGAATTGGTGGTTGCAAACAGTGATTCAATCATTGTGGGTTTAACTTTTCTTGAGAAAGAGAATCTATGACCCCAAAATTGACCCAACAAGGAATTGGGATGGACTCATGAGAAATAATAGTCCCAATTAACGGGCTAAATCTCGAGAGAGTAATCACCCTACTTGAACCCTAGTTGCTTGTCCTAATTTTCCTACCCATTTGGTCTCGAGAGAGTCAATTGGGCAAAATCACTCTCTCTATCGAGAGGTGTGAGAGTGGGTAAAATTGTGCAACGGTTATAGCATAAGCCCCAATTATGTCAATCGAACCTCAGTAACATCTACCCGTCAATTAGCCACCTAGGTGATGTCACGACCCTAGTGCCCTTCTTCCCATTAGATACAACTTTAGCAATTATCTCGTAGCATAATCTAGTTTCAATTAGTAATTTGATAATAGTAGTTTATAATTAAAAAAAACCAAAAAATGTTAGAAGTGACATTTAGAATAATTACATGACTCTAGTCTAGATAGATACCCAGCTCCAATTTCTAGCTCTCTGAGGAATTCGATCCCGACCCTCATATCGGGTAAAAGCTATTGCGACCCTCTCTTCCTACTTTATTGTAGTGTGGACTTGGCTGTAATCAGTAGCAAGGCTAAAACAAGCATCATGCACTGTTTTATTTACTAGATGATTTTCTTTTCGCATTTTAATTCCCGCAATAAGATCTTCAATGTTCAAAACAGTTATGAAATTTATCAAAGCATTTCGACTTTTCTTATGAATCAACACTCATTATTATTTTCTCTCATTACTTTGCTTGTACAACATTACTATTACTTATCTTGATGAACCAATGACTGTGACATGCAATGAGACAACGCAACAAACGGACATCGACTCGGAAGAAGATGACATACCAGAGGAGATTGTTAAAGAAGTTGAGAGCTTTGAAAATCGACGTAAGTCCAACCTGGACGAAACATAAATTGTTAACCTAGGAGATGCAGAAAATGTCAAGGAAACACAAATCAGCGTTCACTTGTCGCCGTCAGAAAAGAAGGAATACACAGAATTTCTAAAGGAATATGAGGACATATTCGCCTGGTCATATGATGACATGACTGGTCTAAGTACATCTATTGTGGCCCATAAATTGCCAACCGATCCGACATGTCCGCCGGTAAAACAGAAGCTCAGGAAATTCAAGCCTGACATGAGTTTGAAAATCAAGGNGAAATAGAAAGAAAAGAAAAAGACAAAAAGAAAGCCCAATATGAACAAGAATAAAAAGGGATTCAAGGAAAAACAAAAGTGAAAAAGGTGTGGAAAAATTAGAAAAAGGAGAAATATTTTGAATTGCATAAGAAAGAGTGACAATGCGTCTCTCTAACCCCTTGAAAGGAAGTGAAATACTCAAAAGAGTCAAGAGAATTGTGCCAAAATGAATCAAAAGATGTGCTTTAGGGAAGATGGAACTCATATAGAACAGCAACTTTTCCTACCCTCAACCAAAAGCCTTCACATTGACTCCACAAAAGCCCTATATGATCTTGAGTCAGATGACGCTCGCATCAGTGGATCTTATATGAGGGTCAAGCATATGGTACTTAGAGCCGGACTTGTGACCTTTCCTTGAGAGAGACGAGTGAACTCCCATTAACCTCGGGTTGTGTGTTTATACTCTAAAAGGTGAGGTTTGCTTAGGGAAAGTTGAGGATGTATGAGTTTGGGTTCCACAGCGACCAAAGTAATTGAGAGAGTTCTTTGATGTAATGAGTCAATTCTTGATGCTCTTGTGTCACACTTGATCCATAATTTTCAAGGTTTAAATGTTGTTAATGATCTATTTGTATTGAGGGCAATTGTTAGTCCCAATTGATGCTTGTTGAGGTTACTTTAGGTCGGCTGGAATTACTTAGATTTTCCTTTAAGGGGTGGGTCTTATTTTGTTTGCTTGAGGACAAGCAAAGGGTTAAGTTTGGTGGAGTTGATAAGTTAGGATTTTAACATGTTTTATGCCCCTACTTGCCTATGCTTTGATCATATATTTGTACAAAATAGTCCCAAAAGGCTCACAGGTTGTGCATGTTTGCAGGTTTGATCGACAAAGTGATGAAATGTCAAAGATCGGCTCAAAAAGGAGTGAAACCTGTGCAAGTATCAAAGACCAAGAAATCTAAGGGAAGAAGACCTAGTGCGGACCGCGCAAAGTGGAATGCGGCCGCACTAGGAGGTTCAGAGAATTGGTAAAATCAGGCTAGAGGCAACGCGACCGCGGTCCATATCTCGCGGTCCGTGGTCAGGGCTCCACGGCCGCACTACTCTTTTGTGCCGCGGTCGAGAGATTTAGAGAACTACAATTTTGCCAAGACAATGCCATGGGGTCCGCAGTCGTTATTGTGCGGACCGCACCAACTCCCTCCACGGCCGCGGTCCATTCTACGCGGTCCGCGGAGGCCAAGTTCAGAGAAGCCAAAGTTGAAGTCAAGGAGCCCAGTGCGGCCGCGGTCCATTTAGTGCGGCCCGCGCTGACCCCGCAGTGGTATTTTTGTCCAATTTTTCCAGCCTAGTATAAATAGGACATTTTACCATTTTTAGGTGATCTGTTATCTTCAGAACACAACTGCGCTCGTGAGAACAACTTTTGTAGCCATTTTTGGCATCTTAGCTTCAAATTAACGATAGATTCTTGCAATTTAATTTAGTATTTAGTTATTATGTCTTGTTCTTCATCTATTTCTTCATTTTCTCTTTCAAGCATGTGTAGCTAAACCCTTTAGCTAGGGTTGTGGCTCAACCCTAGTGTGGGTAATTGATGGGTGTTGCCATCTAGGGTTAGATTGACTATGGGTGTTTGCTATTTGGGTTGATTTTATGTTTTAATTTAGAATTGGTGGTTGCAAACACTGATTCAATCTTTGTGGGTTTGACTTTTCTTGAGAAAGAGAGTCTATGACCCCAAAATTGACCCAACAAGGAATTGGGATGGACTCATGAGAAATGATAGTCCCAATTAACGGGTTAAATCTCGAGAGAGTAATCACCCTACTTGTACCCTAGTTGCTTGTCCTAATTTGCCTATCCCTTTGGTCTCGAGAGAGTCAATTGGGCAAAATCACTCTCTCTACCGAGATGTGTGAGAGTGGGTAAAATTGTGCAACGGTTATACATAAGCCCCAATTATGTCAATCGAACCTTAGTAATATCTACGCGTCAATTAGCCAACTAGGTGATGTCACGACCCTAGCGCCCTTCTTCCCATTAGATACAACTTTAGCAATTATCTCGTAGCATAATCTAGTTTCAATTAGTAGTTTGATAATAGTAGTTTATAATTCAAAAAAACCCAAAAATGTTAGAAGTGACATTTAGAACAATTACACGACTCTAGTCTAGATAGATACCCAGCTCCAATTTCTAGCTCTCTGAGGAATTCAATCCCGACCCTCATATCGGGTAAAAGCTATTGCGACCCTCTCTTCCTACTTTATAGTAGTGTGGACTTGGCAGTGATCAGATGGCGGATACCTCTTCGGCGTGGCAAAGTAGAGCTAATGTGCCACAAGGTGACCCTAATGTTATTCACTTACACAAAGAGCTACATGACCACGACAAAGCTATAGCTGAGTTAACAACTACCATGAACCAATTGGCCAAAGCTCAGCTTCAACAAGTTCAAGGGCCAAAACAAGTGAATGCCATGGTGGAAGTGAACATGATGTTCAACAAGAGAAGGCAACAAGGTCAACAAGTTCAAAACAATCCGGATCAATTTGAGCAAAGTGGTAGTGGGTACAATCAAGATGATTCATATGATGATCAAAGTGAAGAGGTTCAATATGTCAAAAACTATCAAGGTCAACGGGGCAATGCTTCGAATCAACAACCGTGGACATCACAGGGAAACCAAGGAAATTGGGGCAATCAAAGTCAACAAGGAAATTGGAATAGTGGAAACAACAACAACCAAGGCAATTGGGGGAATAACAACAATCAAAATTAGGGTAATCAAGGAAATAAAGGCAACTGGGGTGGCAACAATAATAGTAATTGGGGAGCCAATAACAATCAAGGAGGTTGGAACAATAATAATCAAGGGAATCGGGGGTTGGGCTTTCAAAGGCCCCCGATGTATCAACAACCGAACAACCCGCCTCCATATCCGTCACAAGGTTTTAGTTCTTCCAATAATGAGATGTGACAGATTGAAACCATGTTCGAGCAAATGATGAATAAAAATACCGACCCCGATGCCCAATTAGCCTCCCACAACACTTCTATCCGCAACTTGGAAGTCCAACTTGGCCAAATTTCTCATGCTTTGAATACTCGCCCTAAGGGGGCACTACCAAGTGATACAGTAGTAAGCCTAAAGGGTGGGAACAACACGGGGCATGTTATGGCGGTGACTACAAGAAGTGGTAAAGGTGGAGTTGCTAGTACCTCAAATTTAAGAAAGATTATGAATGATGATGTGATGATGCAAGACAATGATGAGCCAAGCAATGATGTTCACGTAAATGATGAAGTGAGGATAGACATTGATGAAAATGTGCAGGATACACAAGATGATGTGAACCCGTCTAGGGAACATGTAATAGACATACCGGATACGGTAGTGCCCAAAGCCAAGGCTCATTTGCCAAGGCCTCCTCCACCATATCCTCAAAGGTTTGCAAAGCAAAACAATGAGAATCAATTCAAGAAATTCATTGATATGATGAAAAGTTTGTCCATAACCATTGGTTGAAGCCTTAGAACAAATGCCGGATATGCCAAGTTCATGAAGGATTTGGTAACAAAGAAGAGATCAATGAACCGTGAAACCATCAAAATGACACATCAAGTGAGTGTCATTGTGAACTCCATGGCTCCAAAGTTAGAAGACCCTGGTGCCTTTACAATCCCATGCACCATTAATAGTGCCGATTTCGCCAAAGCTTTGTGTGGCTTGGGGGAAAGCATTAACTTGATGCCATATTCTGTGTTCAAGACATTGGGGATTGGGCAACCAAGACCCACATTCATGAGATTGCAAATGGCAAACCGGACAATGATGAGGCCATTGGGGATAATTAATGATGTGCTTGTTCGGGTCGACAAGTTCATACTTCCCGCAAATTTTCTGATACTTGACTGTGAGGTTGACTACGAGGTGCCAACCATATTGGGGAGACCTTTCCTAGCTACATGGAAGGACTTAGTTGATGTGGAATCTGGGGAGCTCACCTTCCGGGTGGGCGATGAAAAAGTTGTGTTCCATGTTTGTAGTTCAATGAGGCAATCTAATAGCAATGAAGTGTGTTCGTTTATGGATCTTATGACCGAAGTAATATTTGATGACATAAGTGCTGTGAGGAATGTTGAAGACCCATTGGAAGCTGTGTTATTGAATCATGATGAGGATGAGAAGGAAGGCTTGGTTGAATGTGTCAATGCTTTGCAAGGAATGGGATCATATGTATATGACCCCCAAAAACTCTCCTTGGACCTTGAGAACCAGATGACTCCACCAACAAAGCCCTCAATAGAGGAGCCTCCCAGATTGGAGTTGAAGCCCTTGCTTTCACACCTCAGGTATGAGTTCTTAGGCCCTTGTTCCACTTTACCTGTTATTCTTTCCACGTGCTTAACTAACGTGCAGGTATATACCACACTTGCTATTCTCCAAAGGAGAAAGAAGCAATAGGTTGGACATTGGCAGATATTTGGGGTATAAGCACCGCCTTTTGCATGCACAAAATCATATTGGAGGAGGATGCCTAACCCTCCGTGGAACATCAATGAAGGTTGAATGAGGCCATGAAAGAGGTATTCAATAAAGAGATCATCAAGTGGTTTGATGCTGGGGTTGTCTACCCCATTTCTGATAGTTCATGGACTTCACCGGTACAATGTGTCCCAAAGAAAGGGGGCATGACTGTGATTGCAAATGACAACAACGAGTTGATTCCCACATGAATTGTCACCAGTTGGATATATGCATGGATTATAAGAAGCTCAACAAAGTGACTCGGAAAGACCATTTTTCGCTTCTATTTCTTGATCAGATATTGGATAGGCTAGCCGGACGTGCCTATTATTGCTTCTTGGATGGGTATTCCGGATATAACCAAATTCTTATTGCACCTGAAGACCAAGAAAAGATCACTTTCACTTGTCCGTATGGCACATTTTCATTCTCAAGGATGCCGTTTGGTTTATGTAATGCACCGGCTATTTTTCAGCGATGTATGATGGCAATATTCACAGATATGGTGGAGGACTTCCTCGAGGTTTTCATGGATGATTTCTTTGTTGTGGGGGATTCTTTTGAAGAGTGTTTGGATAATCTTGATAAGGCATTGGCACGTTGTGAAGAGAACAACTTGGTGCTTAATTGGGAGAAATGTCACTTCATGGTCGAGGAGGGCATTGTCCTCGATCACAAGATCTCCAAGAATGGTATTAAAGTGGATAAAGCAAAAATTGAAGTGATATCAAAACACCCTCCTCCTACTTCCACCAAAGGAGTGAGGAGCTTTCTAGGTCACGCGGGGTTTTATCGTTGGTTCATCAAGGATTTCTCCAAGGTGGTGAATCCCTTGTGCAAGTTGTTGGAAAAATGCAAAATTTGTGTTCAATGATGATTGTATGAAGGAATTTGAGCTACTCAAGTATAAATTTACTACCACTCCCATCATTTCCGCACCAAATTAGAGCTTACCATTTGAGCTTATGTGTGATGCTAGCGACATGGCGGTAGGAGTGGTATTGGGGCAAAGAATCAACAAGATATTCCATCCGGTCTACTATGCTAGTAAGACCATAAACGACGCCCAAGTCAACTATACGGTGACCGAGAAAGAACTCTTAACCATTGTCTTTGCTATGGAAAAGTTCTGCCCGTACCTCATGGGTACCAAAGTGATTATTCACACCGATCACGCGGCGCTTCGTTATTTGATGAGTAAAAAGGACTCAAAGGATAGATTGATGTGGTGGGTACTTCTTCTAAAAGAATTTGATCTTGAAATCATAGACCAAAAAGGGAGTTAGAATCAAGTGGCGGACCACTTGTCCTGTTTGGAAGAGGAGGGGAGGCCCCATGATGGCCTTGAGATCAATGATTCGTTTCTCGATGAACAACTCATTTCCATGTCTTTGACCGGGAAGCCTTGGTTCGCCGATGTGGCTAACTATCTTGTGAGCGGAATTGTCCCGAATGAGTTCTCTTCAAACCAAAGGAAGAAGCTCAAACGGGACTGCTTGGATTATTATTGGGGCAAGCCATATCTTTTCAAAATTTGCACTGATGGTGTTATCCGGAGATGTGTTCTAGAAGAAGAGCAATTGGGTATTCTTGAAGCTTGCCATTCTTCGCCCTATGGTGGTCACCATGGTGGGGCGAGAACTGCTACAAAGGTCCTAAGCTGTGGATTCTATTGGCCTACCTTATACAAAGATGCTAGAGAGCTTGTTAAGCGGTGTGACGATTTCTAAAGGGCCGGTGGGATTTCCAAGAAGAACGAGATTCCTCTCACCACCATCCTTGAGATTGATATTTTCGATGTGTGGGGCATCGGATTTATGGGTCCATTTGTGAGTTCCCGTGGGAACACCTATATTCTTGTTGCTATGGATTACATTTCCAAATAGGTTGAAGCTGTGGCTTTGCCCAACAATGAAGCACGGAGTGTGGTGGCTTTCTTGAAGAAAAACATATTCACAAGGTTCGGCACCCCAAGGGCCATCATTAATGATGGGGGTTCTCATTTTTGCAACAAAGCCTTTGGCACTTTACTTTCCAAGTATGGTGTCAATCACAAGGTGTCAACCCCCTATCACCTCCAGGCAAGTGGACAGGTTGAAGTCTCCAATAGGGAGATCAAGAGTATTCTATCCAAGACTGTCTATGCAAACTGGACTGATTGGTCAAAGAAACTTGACGATGCTTTATGGGCCTATAGAACAGCTTATAAGACTCCAATTGGTATGTCTCCGTATCAGTTGGTGTTCGGAAAATCATGCCACCTCCCAGTGGAATTAGAGCATAAGGCCATGTGGGCGTGGAAGAAGTTGAACCTTGAGTGGGATGCAGCTGCCAATCTTCGGGTGGGGCAATTGTATGAACTTGATGTGTTCCGCTTCCATGCTTAATCCAGTTCATCCTTGTATAAGGACAAGATGAAGTACCTACATGATAAGTATATCCGGAATAGAGAATTCAAAGAAGGTGACCTTGTTCTCTTATTCAACTCTCGGTTATAGATGTTTCCAGGAAAGCTAAAGTCAAAGTGGAGCGGTCCCTTTCAAGTGGTACATGTGACTCCTTTTGGTGCTCTAGATTTGAAAGACAAGAATGATGAGATCTTTAGAGTCAATGGGAACCAAGTGAAGCACTACCTTGGAATGATTGATGATAGCCATGTTGTGGCATTGATCCATTTCAAATGAGTTATGGTAACATGCGTCGTGCCGCGACGTTAAATCAGGCGATTCTTGGGAGGCAATCCATGTGTTTTTCTTTCTTTTGATTTTCTTCTTAGATTAGGCATTATTTTGGACTAACTGGTTGTGAAGTGTGTGTAGGAATTGGTTGTGCATGCAGGAAATTGACAAGGAAAAAACTAGGCTAAGTAGTGAAATTTCGCGGACCGCACCCAAAATTATGCGGACCGCGCAAGCACTTCGTAGCCGCACAAAATTGTGCGCGGTCACGCAGTTGGATGATGGAAATTGCCAACTCTCTGAAGTTGGCCTGTCAAAATTCCATAAGAGTTCGCGGCCGCGTTTAAAATTTCGCGGACTGCACAATTTGTGCGGCCGCTGCCAATTTTTTACGGATCGCGCCCAGAAGTCTGATGTTGAGCTACAAAAAAGGTAAAGAGTGCGGACCGTGACAAAATTTCATGGCCGCACTCAGGTAAGTCAGTGGGGGTCATAGGGTTCAGAGTATAAATATACCTTTTTGGAACTATTCACACTTTACGAACCCTGACCTCTCACACACGCTTAAAGCACTGTGCACTTGTTCTTGCTTTCAATCTCATCCAATTTTCATCAAGTGTTCATTTCCTACTACTTTTGACAACTGGTATGTTCATTTCAATGATTTAATTTCATCTTTTTCTTTTCTTTTCTCTTTGTTTTAATTTTCCTTTTTAGTTAGGGTTAGATTCATGCCATAATGTCAAAATGATGCTTAATCTTTGCTTAAAAAAAACATTTGGGTAGTGTTTTAATGCATAATGGGGGCTGGGGTTAGTAGCTTTGCATGCTTAATTACCATAAATCTTGTACAATTAGTGAAAACCCTAATAACAAGTGTTCATCAGGCCGAACTAATTTGAACTTCGCGGCCGCGCACATTTTTGTGCGGTCCGCGATAGGGTGTGTGGCCGCGTACAAAATTGTGCGGTTCGCGATACCCTAGTTCCAAGGCACTGATATTTTCTTAGATTTTGCGATCGCGGTCACTTTTGTGCTGTCCGCGATTGATCTTTCACGACCGCACTCAATTTTGTGCGGTCTGTGCATTTGAACTTCAGAGACTCAGTCATTTGTTTTTGCGACTGCACCCAAAATTGTGCGGCTCGCGATGGATATTTTGCAGCCGCACACATTTTTGTGCGATCCGCGGTTGATCAACATTAGAGAACCAATAGTCTAAGCCTCGTCTCTTCGTGGTCGTGTTCACTTTTATGTCGACCACGACGGGCAGTTCACGCCCACTCTCACTTTCGTGCGGTCCGCGCTGCCCTGTTTTAAGAAGCACTATCTTTCATTTCATCTGTAATTCTTTAGCACATGTTGAACCCTAATTCTAATTGACTTTCACTACTTATGTGTGGCAGACAACGGTGTGTTCCCTGTCACACCTCCCTTTTCTTTCTACACCTCGTGATGAGTATAATAAAGGGAGTTTTTCCAATTAAAGGACAATCGAAACGGGATTCATTTTATTAAGAGGTTCAGAGTCGCCACTTGGGAGATTTATGGTGTCCCAAGTCACCGGTTTGAATCACGAATCGAGGAAAGGGTTTGACTCTGTATAACAGTCGCGAACCAGAAATCCAGGTAAAGAATTCTTTTAACCCGGGAGAAGGTGTTAAGCATTCCCGAGTTCCGTGGTTCTAGCACGGTCGCTCAACTGCTATATTTGGCTAAATCTGATTTTAATACATGTTATCCGATTGCATTTTTATAATTATTTAACCGCTTTTAATTAAAAATTTTAAGAAAGTGAACGTCGTTTAAAAACATATTTTTGGATCACGTCACATGAAATGCACCCGGATCCTCGACATATTTTTATTCAACGTTTTGGGATTTGGATTTGGGTCACATGAAATGCACACCCGAGTTTAAGAAGGTAAAATTATTAAATACCGCACCTAAAGCAACTAACGCATTGTTAACTTTGCGGGAGGCCATGGAAATTCGCTAAATGGCACGCCCCGTATTCTAAAGATTTTAAAGGTATAATTAAAGAGGGCAACGTAATTTGTTATTTTATTTGGCGCAACACACCTCGATTTATTTAAAGAGGTACTTAAACTAAATCATAAAGGGCCATAGACTATTTGTGTTATTTAATTACGGCCCAACTCAATTCATTAACTAAACGAGCAAGAGAGGTCATTGCTGACTAAAGCTGAATCCTTGGACCAAATTAAGGTCAACAGCCCAACATTGGGAATTGTACTATTATTATGCAAGGACTTGGGCCCAACAGTTGGCCCTTCACATGGAAAGAAAGAACAAAGTAATTGAAAACAAAAAAAAAACTAAAAAAAACGAAAAGGGCTTACATCCCCAGCCCAATGTGAGTTCCGACTTTGGAACCTGGGTAACGTCAAATGCGGACTCGAAATCGAGTCTCCCTACATGGGAATCACCAAATTATATGGGAATCAGTGTGATCCCAGCTTTTTCCAATAAAAGAGTGCCCCACGATGAATCTGGCCATCTATGTTTTAGTAATTGGGCCGGCCCCAACACAAACCTTAGGATCAAATCCTCAGGCTTAAATACCACTTATATTTAATTAAAAACCACATAAAAATGGAATTGAACTCTGTTCTTTAAGTGTTGAACCATTAACTGAACATTAAACCTACGATTTCCAATTACACATGCTCACAATCAAACCAAAATGAACTAAATCTATTGTTTGACGTATTATGGATAATTTTTCTTTAATCACGATTGTAACACCCAGAAATCTGAAAATATACTTTCAGTAAAACAGCGGCTGAACATATGATCAACAGAACGTGATTAATGTATTGTCAAATTAAAGAACACCCTGGCAGCTGAGTGAAAACAATCACCAGATTTCTCAAACATGCACGTATGACTTGAACCTATATAACAAACTGTCCCTTTGGCTTTACAATAGTCCCAAATCAACTACAAAAGTACTTGTTTACTTAGCACATAGATCAACTAACAGTATGGCCTGTCAAGTAAGCAAAGAAATTCAAAGTAAAGCATAATTAAACCAGCAAACAATCGAACAGTAGAAAATCCTTCTTTCTCATTTATTCTTCAATTCAAAGCTTCATCCAAACAGATAGAGTTTCAAAGGGGCATGTACCTGATTACAGCAGTAAACAAGGAAATTTGTGAGCTCAGGTGACAGCAATAGCAATAAACCAAGACAATAACACTCAACAGCAGCAAGGGAAATCCCAGATTCAACCAAATACCCAACGAAAGACTCAGACACCAATGAAACAATAAATGGACAGAAAACTTGGACCAGCACTTTCATAACCCAATTTAAACCATTCTTCAACACTAGAGAGAGTCAGAAGCTATTTTAAAATGTCAAAAGACCTCCAAATTTAAGGGAAGATCAATGGAACAGTAGTTTTAAAACACAGCTCGATCAAAAAAAAAAACCTTCTGAACTAATATCAAACTCAACTCAAATCCCAGCACTGAATATCATTGGTTTCAGAACTTCGAAGAACCAAAAATTACTGAAGCTAAAATGGAGCAGTAGAGACCACTTTTAGCCGTGTATGATTTTTCAAAATTTCTATCCCTTTTTTCTGCCTTGAAAGGCAAGTTTAGGATGCCTTTATAGGCAAGCAAAGTAGGGCATCCTTCAGATTTTAGTTTTGCCTTTTGCCCCTTTGTGAATTTTCCTTTTTGCTTAGTAATCCCTGAGTTACTAACCTGTTACTCAAGTTAACCTACTAACAATCTGAAAATTCAAATTAAAACCCCTACTAGAAGCTTCCCATTCTGTTACTAAAAGATTCCCCAAGCTGAACTTCCTAAAACACCCCTCAATACCGCTATTATTACCCTCTTCTTACTTGGGTCAGGCCGGCTCAGTGGCCCAGCTGGATTCCAAACCTGGGCCCTAACGAATGCGCCTCTAATGCCCAGGCCTGCCTTACCCCAAACCCCGAGAAGTCTTAACCCACTACAGTGAAACAAACTCGAATCACACATTGAATAAGAAAACACACAAAGTTTAACCAGTCGGATCCTAGGGTAGTGAGTCTGATTACACAAATTAAGTAAAGCCAAAAACACAACTGAAAACAAGAAACGGATTGATTTAACCCTGAAAATTAACAAACAGATCATACCAAAGAAGAATACAAAACTAACTCTACTGAGTCGAATTCCTCAACAGAAAGAGAAACGACCCGATTATCAAAATTTAATTAGGAAAAATTCGTGGTTAAGCCAATCATGCAAAACCAAACAGAAAGAACAAGGGAATTTAACACATAACGAAGCAACAAAGAGAGGGAACGGAGAAGAGACGAGAGTGAATTTGAACTAAAAAGAAAAAAAGACATGTAGGAAAAAGAAAAGAAACTGGAGGTACCTAAAACCGGACAGGCAAGCCCTGAGATTATTACTTGAGCCTCAGATTTTGAACGAAATGGGTCTCAATCATATATTTTCAGATGATAACACATGAATGAGATCAATTTCGGCCTCAATCTTCAATAACTCTCCCGATTTGAGTTTTTTTGAGAATTTAGGGTTCATCTTCAAATCTAGATTCGAGAGGTTTGACGGGTGTTTGAGGGAAATTGATATGGGATTCGAGATGAGGAGATGGAGAGGCACGTATGGTGTAATTTTGGTGGGGAACGGAGACTCACCGCCGCCGTAGGTGATTTCCGGCGGCGGCAGACGGCGGAGACGGTGGAATCTTTGGTGAGGTGAGAGAGACGAAAGACGGGGTAGGGGGGCGAAGTACATGGATACTAGGTTTTTAGGACATTAATATGTGTAGTCATTATTAGTCCAGGACCGTTGGATTGATGAGATCCAACGGTCACGATGGAAAGGGAGTGAAACGAGGTCGTTTGGTGGGATGTGGAGCCTGGAGATCCGGTCTCAAGAGGGGGAAAGGTTTGGGCTGGGGTATTTAATTCAAACTGGCCCAACTTCTTCTTCTCTTCATTTATTTTTCAAATAAAACATAAAACCTAAACTAACTCTCAAAACTAGATTATCCTACCAAATTAATTAACTCCAAATAACAATTAACAACAAACTAATTAAGTGCCAATTTAAAAGAAACTACCCAAATTCGAAGCTCAACAATTAAAAATGCAAGGAATGAGTTATTTTTTCATTTTTTATAAAACATACTAATTTACTAATTAATCTAAAATGTAAGATTAAATCCCTAATGCAAATGCAATATATTATTTTTTGTATTTTTTTTTTTGAATTAAATATGCACAGACAAATGCCAGCAGCTAACACAAAAATGCCACAAAGATCCACGAAATTGTAAACACTGCAAGCAACTATTTTGTTTCGAATTTATGGTAGTAATTAATATAGGGCAAAAATCACGTGCTCACAACTGCCCCTCTTTGAAAGAGTTGACCGCACCCTGCTTCTATGGAATTCTGTTAACCCGGGAGAAGGTGTTAGGCATTCCCGAGTTCCGTGGTTCTAGCACGGTCGCTCAACTGCTATATTTGGCTAAATCTGATTTTAATACATGTTATCCGATTGCATTTTTAGAATTATTTAACCGCTTTTAATTAAAAATTTTAAGAAAGTGAACGTCGTTTAAAAACATGTCTTTGGATCACGTCACATGAAATGCACCCGGATCCTCGGCATATTTTTATTCAACATTTTGGGATTTGGATTTGGGTCACATGAAATGCACATCCAAGTTTAAGAAGGTAAAATTATTAAATACCTTCAGACAGTAGGGCTGAGTTCCGTGCTCACAAAGTAGGGCATCCTTCAGATTTTAGTTTTGCCTTTTGCCCCTTAGTGAATTTTCCTTTTTGCTTAGACATCCGAGTTCCGTGCTCACAAAGTAGGGCATCCTTCAGATTTTAGTTTTGCCTTTTGCCCCTTTGTGAATTTTCCTTTTTGCTTAGTGATCCCTGAGTTACTGACTTGTTACTCAAGTTAACCTACTAACAATCTGAAAATTCAAATTAAAACCCCTACTAGAAGCTTCCCATTCTGTTACTAAAAGATTCCCCAAGCTGAACTTCCTAAAACACCCCTCAATACCCCTATTATTACCCTCTTCTTACTTGGGTCAGGCCGGCTCAATAGCCCAGCTGGATTCCAAACCTGGGCCCTAACGAATGGGCCTCTAATGCCCAGGCCAGCCTTACCCCAAACCCCGAGAAGTCTTAACCCACTACAGTGAAACAAACTCGAATCACACATTGGATAAGAAAACACACAAAGTTTAACCAGTCGGATCCTAGGGTAGTGAGTCTGATTACACAAATTAAGTAAAGCCAAAAAAACAAAAGAAAACAAGAAACTGATTGATTTAACCCTGAAAATTAACAAACAGATCATACCAAAGAAGAATACAAAACTAACTCTACTGAGTCGAATTCCTCAACAGAAAGAGAAACGACCCGATTATCAAAATTTAATTAGGCAAAATTTGTGGTTAAGCCAATTATGCAAAACCAAACAGAAAGAACAAGGGAAGTTAACACATAACGAAGCAACAAAGAGAGGGGACGGAGAAGAGACGAGAGTGAATTTGAACTAAAAAGAAAAAAGACATGTAGGAAAAAGAAAAGAAACTGGAGGTACCTAAAACCGGACAGGCAAGCCCTGAGATTATTCCTTGAGCCTCAGATTTTTAACGAAATGGGTCTTAATCATGTGTTTTCAGGTGATAACACATGAATGAGATCAATTTCGGCCTCAATCTTCAATAACTCTCCCGATTTGAGTTTTTTTGATAATTTAGGGTTCATCTTCAAATCCAGATTCGAGAGGTTTGACGGGTGTTTGAGGGAAACTGATATGGGATTGGAGATCAGGAGATGGAGGGGCACGTATGGCGTAATTTTGGTGGGGAACGGAGACTCGCCGCCGCCGTAGGCGATTTCCGGCGGCGGCAGATGGCGGAGACGGTAGAATCTTTGGTGAGGTGAGAGAGACGAAAGACGGGGTAGGGGGGCGAAGTACATGGATACTAGGTTATTAGGACATTAATATGTGAAGTCATTATCAGTCCAGGACCGTTGGATTGATGAGATCCAACGGTCAAGATGGAAAGGGAGTGAAACGAGGTCGTTTGGTGGGATGTGGAGCCTGGAGATCCGGTCTCAAGAGGGGGAAAGGTTTGGGCTGGGGTATTCAATTCAAACTGGCCCAACTTCTTCTTCTCTTCATTTATTTTTCAAATAAAACATAAAACCTAAACTAACTCTCAAAATTAGATTATCCTACCAAATTAATTAACTCCAAATAACAATTAACAACAAATTAATTAAGTGCCAATTTCAAAGAAACTACCCAAATTCGAAGCTCAACAATTAAAATGCAATGAGTTATTTTTTCATTTTTTATAAAACATACTAATTTTCTAATTAATCTAAAATGTAAGATTAAATCCCGAATGCAAATGCAATATATTATTTTTTGTATTTTTTTATGAATTAAATATGCATAGACAAATGCAAGCAGCTAACACAAAAATGCCACAAAGATTCATGAAATTGTAAACACTGCAAGCAACTATTTTGTTTTGAATTTATGGGAGTAATTAATATAGGGCAAAAATCACATGGTCACATTCCCGAGGTCGAGGTGATACTTCCAAAGGGAGGGCAGAACCCTCCCGGGACCGGGGTCGAGGCAAACCCAACATAGCTCTATCAGTTCAAAAGATAATCGGCAAGAAAGCAACTGCCAATAGAGCCTCGGACACTTCTAAGACTAGTGAGTATGTCCCCTCCGGGAAAGCTTCTAAAGGAAACTCCAGGCAAGCACAACCGGAAGTCCAGTCCCAACAAATCCCTAAGCAATTCACGGGGAGATTGCATTTGGTTGACGAGTCCTCCTCTGAGGGTTCATCTGAGGGTTCGGAAGAGAGTAGTGAAGATTCTGAACTCTCTCCCTCACATGTTGTCCCAGCTGCAATCAACTTAGATAATGATGATGAAGTCCCGGATGACGGGAGAAGGGGTGATACAATGGTGGGAGGCATGGCTAGATCAAGGAAGCCGCAGGTGTGGGCTGACAGGTTTGTCAGTGAGAAGGCATACTCCAAATTTCGGGAATGGTGGCCCCAAAGGTCGCTAACTCTTGAGCGACAATTCATAACCAAAGACCTGAGCCAGCACAATCCAAATGTTCTAAAGCAATTCACGGAGAGAAAAGGATGGAAATGGTTCTCCGGCCCTGTACTTGATGCCAATGAATACCTCATCAAGGAGTTTTATGCCAATGTTGCCCACAACAAAAAGGGTACAAAAGTGACGGAGGTCCGGAACATGAAAATCCGGTTTGATGGCCAAGCAATGAACAGATACGTAGGGTTTGAGGAGGTTGAGGTTGTGCAATACCTGGAGAAGCTAGCCTTGGGTAAGGCAGTTCCCCCATGGCTAGCTGTGATACTTGCTATTCCAGGGACAATACCTGTATGGCTCACAGCAGGAGTGCCAATTGTCAGAGCCACCCTTGATTTTGAAGCAAAAGGGTGTCAGACATTCCTATGCATCCGTCTTGACCCATGCTAGAATGAGAATGCCCTCCCAATTTCCCGGGCAGTATTGGTAGCTTCTATCATGGCAGGCTACCCTATTAATTTGGGGAACTTGATTTCCTACAACATTTCCAATGCAGTCCAGAAAGAAGAGAGATCGTATCCCTACCCCAACTTCCTCATTGAGTATTTCAAAGATCAAGAGGTAGAGCCGAGGCATTTTGATGTAGAGGTGAAGGCTAAAAAGTCTTTCTCATAGTATCACCTCCAGGGAGCGGACAACCCTAAATCCAAGGGTAAAGCCACTACCTCCACTGGCCAGTCTGAAGAGACAAGGGTAGTGGCCACTAGATCAGTTGCCAAGCCCTCCACAACTACCGGTACTTCTACTGGAGCAGCAGTCATGCCCCCTCCATCTTCCGGACCATCTATCTCAGTGCTACTACCAGTGCCTTCATCTTCCACCTACCCTCAGACAATACTGAGGGTTTCCCAGACACTATCTAGTCTCAATAACTGGATGCAGGCAGCTACCACAAAGCTGCCTACCATATCTAGTGCAGTGGCAGCACAGTCTTCAGCCCCAGCAGCGCTTCAGGTAGCTTCATCAGTGGAGGACTCATTGAAGAAAATTCTGGACCACCAGAAGAAGATCCTGGAGACTCTTGATACATACGGGAAGGTCATTGTAGAGCTGACCAAGCAGGTTAGGAAGATGAAGAAGTCTCAGGCCTCAAAAAAGTCCGTGGAGAAGCTGGCTAAGGAGGTTGAGAAGATTGCACATGCAGGAGACCTACCAATTGACCTTCTCATGGAGGACAGCTAGCAGAACATGCAGCAGAGCCCGAAGCACCAGGGGCAGCAGCCAGTAGTCTGAGGAGCCAGCTGCAACATCACACACTGCTGAGGAGCTAATTCAGATGCTCAGCAATCCCGTAGTCCCCCAGTAAGTGGATGTATAGATACAGTTAGAGGATGTTGAGGAGCCTGTTCAGGTTGAGGACCGATGCAGACAGAGACCACATAGGAAGTTTTCTTTACTCTCTACCCCTTTTCCATGTTCTTATTTGATATTAGCATTGAGGACAATGCTATCTTTCATTTAGGGGGTGGTCCATTTTGATTTGATGACATCTGGTATGTAATAACCATTACACCATTTTTCTTTGTTTTGACTTTTGGTATGTATATATTCGTTATTTTCACTTTTGGTATGTATATATTTTTACCATTTGATGTATATATTCATTTCCATTTATGTATATATTCGCTTTACCTCAAGTTTGTACATATTTATTTTAATTTCCGTAGTTTACTTCATAACTTCTTTCATTATTTTCCCTTCGTAGCATTGCATCTTATTTCCTTTAGTAGCTTCTTTTTAAGTTGTTAGCTTCTTTTTTTATGATTTATGTGAAGAATAAGCCATTGGTTTTCTTAATTTCACGGTTCTTTTCAAAGGTGGATGTGTGTGAATCGGGTGGCTCTTCCCAACGATGGATGGCGTGACAACCTTCTTAAGGGATTGAGTCCGTTTTCTTTATGTTTTGGTGTAAATAGTAGTAATGAATAAAACTGTCTCAAGCAGGCTACACTTGATGCTAACACATTTACCTTCGACCTTATGGTTAGAAACAAGTTGATTGGCAAAGAATAGCTCTAGTTGTGACCTTTAGACTCTTGTGTTGACTAAAACAATCATCGAGTGGTTTCTTTGAGCCATTTGTGTTGTTCAATCCTAGATGGGGTTGTTGTGGGCCCTCGACTCTATTCTCTTTAACAATCCAGCAGCTTGAGAGGTGAGGTATTGAATTGCAAGTCCAAGTTCCATGCCAATAAGTCTAGAACTCGCCCTGAATGTTGTCTAGGCGAAATTCTAAGTGTAGCTCGACTTGAGAAATGATTGTAGGCTCTCCTTGATCCAATTTGAAACTTGAAAGCTTCCATAGCCTACCAATATGATATCCATAGTCAACCCCTTTGAGCCGAAGCCCTTTTTCTTTCAATAACCATGTTACAAGCCTTTATCCGTTCTATAATGACCCTCTCGTGGCACTCGATCTTTCCTTGGCATTCTTGATAAAAAATTAGCAAAAGCATAAGTTTGGGGGAGAGACGAGGAATGTGAAAATGATAAATGGTACAAAGAACAAAAAAATGAAAAAAAAGTGGGAAGGCAAAGAAAAGGAAGAAAGGCCAAAAAGAAATATGTCAAAAAGAAAGTGAAAATTGAAGGGATTCAAAGAAAGAAATGATGAAAGGTGCGGAATGATTAGAAAATGAGAAAAATGATTGTCATGAGCATGAAGGAGTGACAGTGTGCTCTCTAGTCCCCCTAAGGAAGAAGAAAATGACTCAAAGAGTCAAGAAAGTATGAGCCGAAATGAGAAAATGGAGTGCTTAAGGAAAGATGAAACCATCATATGCGGATAAGTCCTACCTTGATCCAAAAGCCTTCATTACATCCCCGCAAAAGCCCTATATGATTTCGAGTTGAGTGAGCTTACATTAGTGGTGATTTACATAAGGGAAAAGCTTATGGTACTTAGAGCCGGACTTGTGACATTTTTTTGAGAGAGATGAGCGTACTTCTTCACAATCCTTGTGATGTTTAGCTTAAATTATATATATTTGTGTGTATATCGCCTCATATTTTACTTTTGTTTCATGAATTTAAGATGTGAAATGTGTTGATTTACATTAATTTTAGATGTTTTTATGTGTAGGAATGATCCGGGAGCAATCGGGGGCGAAATGTGCGAAATTAGGCCAAAACAGACGAAAGCATGAAAAATGGACATTGCAGCGCCACAGGCAGTGCCTAGCGCCACCTGTGGCGCCAGAAACAGAAAACATAACATGGCAGATCTAGGCAGCACGTCAGGGACGTGAAACTTGTCCAAATTTGCCTGGGACACGGTTATTTTGGCCCTAGACCTACCCAACACGTATAAAAGCCAGACTAAACTTATTTGTGAGGGATAGACGCCACTTTTGAGGGAGAATACACACGAGAAACATTCGAAAGCGGAGAGATCTCAGCTTTCTTCATCTTTTCTTAGTATTTTCAATTATCCAAACTTATGAAATTGTTTGCTAGTATCATGCGTGGCTAAAACCCATTGTTCTGGGGTTGTGATTTAGCCATGAATATTGTTGTTTAACGTTTACTTGAACTTGATTACAATTCACTAATATATGGTTGTTTCTTCAATTCTCTGATTAATTGCTTAATTGTCTGGAAAATAGTTAGATTCTATTTACTATCTATGCTATGCTTGGGAAAGCCATGTTTAGATTAGAGAAGAATTGAAGAGAGCATGATCTCTGCTCTTGGGGGGGGGGGGGGTAATTTGTGGTTAGGATATGAATATACCTAGTCACCGTGCTTAATAAAATATCATAATCTTAATGCGTTCTTAATAGATTAATTTCATAGGAATATAGGCGTTGATGTATTTTGAATAGGCGAGTAGTACTTCAGGAGAAGGCTATGAGAGCAATTATCGATTAATTAGCAACCATGAGTGAATTGTATGAGAGGGAGAGTTAACTAGGACACAATAGGATTGGTGAATCGATCACAACCCTGGAATATTTGTCTCTATTGAATACATAACAATCATTTTACTGCTTGATAATTTAGTTATTACTTAGAATTATAGTTTAGTATAATCACATTCTTGAATTCAAATAGCTTGACTGAATAACAATATTGGTGAATTAGTGGGTAGTTGATACAAGTCTCTATGGGTTCGACACTCGACTTATCATTTTATTACTTGTACGACCACGTATACTTGCCTGTGCATTTGGGAGCAACAAGTTTTTGGCGCCGTTGCCGGGGACTTAAAAATTAGCTGCTTGACTGACTTAAGCTTTTATTAGTTATTTTGTCAAGTTTTAATTTTCAGTTTACCTTGTTTATGTTAACACAAGCTCTTCTCTTGAATGCGGAGGAGTAGAAGCACAAACAATCTCCTTCCTCTTGATCCTGAAATTGAAAGAACACTTCAAAGAGTGAGGAGGGAAGTCGAAGCTAGAACTAGAATAGAAAGAGAGTTGGCATTGTAGTTCAACCACAACCAATCGAGATGGCAGGAACGAAGAGCGTGCGATGATAGAAGTCGCAAGGCCCAATCTTGCTAATATTACTCAGGATATTGTGAAGCCTGAGATCACAGGAAATTTTGAACTCAAACAGTACATGGTACAGCTGATTCAGTCCACGGGCAATATGTGGGTCTATCTCATGAAGATCCGCAGAGGCACATTCAGAATTTCTTGGAAATTACGGACACTTACAATTATCCAAACGTTTCCAAGGACTATGTCAGGCTGACACTTTTCCCCTTTTCACTGTTGGGGGAAGCTAAGGAATGGTTGTAAAAGGAGCACGCGAACTCAATCCACACTTGGGATGATCTAGCAAGGAAATTCTTAATCATGTTTTTCCCCACTAAGAAGACAAAGTCGTTGAGGAGTCAAATTCTTGGGTTCCAACAGCGGGATGGCGAGACACTTTGTCAAGCTTGGGATAGATACAAGAAGCTACTCAGAGACTGCCCGCATCATTGTTAGACTGATGAGGTATTGGGTCACACTTTCGTTAATGGGCTAGATGAGGCATCAAAGATGAATCTTGATTCAGCTTGTGGGGGTAGTTGCATGGCGAGGCCGTACAGTGAAATCCAACTCTTGGTAAATAACTTCACTACTAATGACCATAATTGGCAAGGAGATAGGGACTCACGAAGAGTAATTAAACAGAAATCAGCCGGGTTGATTGAGCTTGATGACTTCTCAGCCATGAGAGCTGATATAGCAAAATTGGCAAATCAGATGAATAGAATGACAATGCAACAAACACAACAGATGCAACATGTACAACCGAGGTCTCTTTGCTGCGAACTATATGGTGACAGTCATATGAGTGACATGTGCCCCACGAATCTTGAATCTATATACTATGTGGGGTAACAGAGCAGAGGTCCAATGAATCAGCATGCACAATATGAGAACACTTACAACCTAAATTGGAAGAATCATCCCAACTTCTCATGGGGTGGAAATTAGCCGAATCAGAATCATTATAGACCCCAAGGAAATTTCAATCAACCTCAGAAGCCACCTCAACAGGTAGAATAGAATACGAATGATTTGTTGATGAAGTTGTTGCTTGACAATCAACAGCTCAGGACCGATCTCAAAAATCTTGAGAGGCAAATGGGACAACTTGCCAGTGCCCAAAACACTAGACTAGTTGGAGATCTTCCAAGCGATAATGAAGCTAATCCCAAGGCATCCCTTAATGCCGTGTCATTGAGGAATGGCAGGAAATTAGAAGAAGCCCAGTCGAAAAAGAGAAAATAGGTGACTTTTAATGAGAGGCCAACCACTATAGAATCAACATCAGAAAAATCTAAGGAGCCAGAGAAGCCAGTTGAAGAGGCGGTGGATGAGCAACCCCTACCATTGGTTGCAAGGCCACTACCTCCATTCCCTCAAAGATTGCAGAAAGTCAAGGATAACGTCGCGTATAAAAAGTTTTTCCATATTTTGAAGCAGGTGAAAATTAATATTCCATTGGTTGACATATTACAAGAAGTGCCCAAATATGCAATGTACGTCAAGGACATAGTGGCAAATAAAAGGAGGCTGACCGAGTTCGAGACTGTGGCACTCACTGAGAAGTGTAGCTCAAGAATTCAAAGCAAGTTACCTCGGAAATTAAAGGATCCAGGTAGTTTCACTATCCAAATCTCGATTGGTAAACATGCAGTTGGGCGAGCCTTATGTGATCTTGGAGCGAGCATCAATTTGATGTCGCTATCTGTGTTCAGACAATTGGGGTTGGGTGAGCTACGCCCTACAACAGTAATCTTACAGTTGTTTGATCGCTCCCTTGCTCATCCTGAAGGTGTGATTGGAGATGTGTTATTTCAAATGGGTTCTTTCATATTCCCTGCTGATTTCATTATCCTGGACTACGAGCCTGATCAGGAAGTCCCATTTATTTTGGGGCGTCCATTCTTAGCCACGTGCCGAGCTATTATTGATGTTTGCGAAGGAAAGATGACGATGAGAGTAGATGATCGAGTGGAGGTATTCAATGTTTATAAAGCACTCAGGTTGCCAGCCCACTATGAAGAGTTATCCCTGATTTCTGTGGTAGAGAGTGATGCTACATCATTAGTGCCTTATATTAGCCCTATAGATCCTCTTGAACGAGCTTTGATTGGGGATGAAGAAGATAGTGAAGATGAAATGATGGGAGAAATTGAGCAAGTACTGGATATGTCCTGCAGTTATGTCTATGGGTTTGGAAAATTTGAGGAGTTGGACAGGCCTGTCACTCTGACCCCTCCTAAGCCATCTATTGAAGAAGCTCCGAAGCTAGAACTTAAGCCCCTTTCACCGCATCTGCGCTATGCTTATTTGGGGAACTCTGAGACATTGCCCTTGATTATCTCGTCCAACTTGACTAACACTCAAGAAGAAAATTTGCTCAGAGTACTCCGTGAGCATAAAAAGGCTATTGGGTGGACTATTGCTGACATCAAGGGAATTAGTCCATCGATTTGCATGCATAAAATCTTCTTGGAGGATGGACACCGCCCTAGTGTGGAGCAGCAGAGGAGGTTAAATCCCATTACGAAAGAAGTGATGAAAAAGGAAGTAATCAAGTTGCTCGATGCAGGTATCATCTTTCCTATTTCTGACAGTAACTGGGTAAGCCCAGTTCAATGTGCGCCCAAAAAGGGGGGATGACTGTGATTGAGAATGCGAAAAATGAGCTAATTCCTACTCACAATGTGACAGGGTGGAGAGTCTGCATTGATTATAGAAGGCTCAACAAAGCAACCCGCAAGGACCACTTTCCACTTCCATTCATTGACCAAATGTTGGACAAATTAGCTGGGCATGAATACTATTGCTTCCTTGATGGTTATTCGGGATACAATCAGATTTTTCTATGCCCAGAGGAACAGGAGAAGACCGCTTTTACTTGTCCTTATGGAACTTTCGCCTTCAAGCGAATGCTGTTTGGTCTATGCAATGCACCAGCCACTTTCTAGAGATGCATGATGGCTATTTTCACCGATTTGGTGGAAAAATTTGTGGAAATGTTTATGGATGATTTTTCAGTCTTTGGGTCTTCCTGATGATGATTGTTTGAAGAATTTGAGCAAGGTGTTGGCCCGTTGTGAAGATACAAATCTAGTATTGAATTGGGAAAAATGCCATTTTATGGTACAAGAAGGCATCGTGTTGGGCCACAGAGTGTCTAGGAACGGCATTGAAGTTGATAAGGTGAAGGTGGAGGCGGTTGAAAAATTACCTCCACCTATTTCTGTGAAGGGTGTCTGGAGTTCCTTGCGACACGCGGGATTCTATCGACGCTTTATTAAAGATTTTTCTAAAATTGCTACTCATTTGTGCAGGTTGCTTGAAAAAGATGTAACTTTCAATTTTGTGGCGCCTGCCTCAAGCATCCGAACAACTCAAAAAGAAGTTGGTAGCTGCTCCCATTATTATGGCACTCGATTGGCCCTTACCATTTGAACTTATGTGTGATGCGGGTGACCATACTATTGGGGCAGTGTTAGGCCAGAGGAAGGAAAAGGTGTTTTATTCCATCTACTGTGCGAGTAAGACTCTTGATGATGCACAGCTGAATTACACCACCACTGAAAAGGAGTTGTTAGCTGTTGTGTGGGCCTTTGAAAAATTTTGGGCATACTTGGTGGGAACGAAATTCATAGTCCATACCGATCATGCAGCAATCAGGTGTCTATTTATAAAAAAGGAATCTAAGGCTAGATTGATGCACTGGGTTTTGTTGCTGCAGGAATTCAATGTAGAAATAAGAGACCGAAAGGGGACAGAGAACCAAGTAGCTGACCATCTATCGAGGCTGGAAAATCACGATCACGTGGAGGAGGGTGGCCAAATTAAAGAAGTATTTCCTGATGAGCAGCTTGTTGCTATCACCCAAGACCCTCCCCATGGTATGCAGACTATGTGAATTATCTTATGAGTGGGGTACTTTCTCCTGAAATTGACTCTGAAGCTAGAAAGAGGTTTCTCCATTATGTGAACTTCTACTATTGGGATGAACCACATTTGTACAAGCAATGTGCTGATCAGTTGATGAGGAGATGTATTCCTGAAAATGAGGTAGAATTAGTGTTGTATGATTGTCATGCATCACCTTATGGGGGCCATCATAGAGGAGATAGAACAGCTGCAAAGGTATTGCAATCCGGTTTCTTTTGGCCAACTTTATTCAAGGATGCCCATGCATTTTTTAAGAAGTGTGACCAATGTCAGAGAACAGGAACAATCACAAGGAGGCATGAGATGCGTTTGAACAACATCCTAGAGGTTGAGACTTTTTATGTGTGGGGGATAGATTTTATGGGACCATTCCCATTGTCCAGAGGAAACAAATACATTTCGGTAGCAGTTGACTACGTGTCCAAATAGGTGGAGGTAATTGCATTGCCTACAAATGATGCCATGGTGGTAGTTGCGTTTGTGAAAAAGAACATATTTTTGAGGTTTGGGACTCCACGTGCCATAATTAGTGATGAGGGAACTCATTGTTGCAATCAGTTGTTGAATAACCTTTTAGCTAAATATGGAGTCCACCATAGAGTTGCTACAACAAATCATCCTCAAACAAGTGGGCAAGCTGAGGTATCAAACAGAGAAATAAAGCAAATATTAGAGAAGATGGTGAGTGTGAATAGGAAGGATTGGGCTGCAAAGTTAGATGATGCCTTATGGGCATACATAACCGCATACAAAACGCCAATTGGGGCGTCACCGTACAAGTTAGTTTATGGGAAGGCATGTCAGTTGCCCGTTCAACTTGAACACAAAGCATATTGGGCCATTAAGAAGTTGAACATGGACCTTGAAGCCGCGGGCGAGAAAAGACTTTTGTAGTTGAATGAGTTAGATGAGTTCAGGCTGCACTCTTATGAAAATGCTAAGCTTTACAAAGAAAAGACAAAAAGAGGGAGGGGCTAAGGCTATTTCCTGGAAACCTAAAATCGAGATGGTCATGCCCATTTGAGGTGGTGAGAGTCACTCCTTATGGTGCAATTGAGTCGAGCTTTAAATAGTGAAAGAAAATTATTGGTGAAGGGACATAGATTCAAGCACTATTGGGGAGGAATAATTAATCGTGAGAAGACCAAGGTTGTACTCACCGATGAGTAAGCGAGACTCTGCACCATGCCACGACGTTAAATCAGGCGCTTGTTGGGAGGCAACCCAATTTTTATTGCTTTCCTAGTTTAACTTCTTAATTTATTTAGTTAGAGTAGATAGAGTTTGCATTTTCTTTGTCGGTATAGAAATTATAGATATAATGGTGTAGGACTTGTAAATTGAGTCTATAAAAGGCTCGGGGGATTGGGGGTGTTATATTCAAAAAAAAACTCGAAAACAGCGCCCAGCGCTACCTAGGGCATTGAAAACAGAATCCAAAAATCCCCCAGCGCCAGGCATAGCACTGAGCGCTGGGCTGGGGGTATCCAGGTATATTGTATTTTTTTATTTTTATTTTTATTTTATTTTCGTTTTGTTTTTATTAAAAGACCCATACCCATGTAACCCAACCCATATACCCATATCCTAATCTTGTAACCCATTTATTACCCATTCCCATACCCAACTAAACTAAACCTTAACCCAAATAAGCTCAAGACACACAAATTTAAAACTCAGACAAACACAAAAACAAAGAAAATGTTACTCTCTCTCTCTCTGCTGCTTCTACCGATTTCTTCACTTCTTTTCTCTCAAATTTTCTCACGTGTTCCATTACTCTCATCCTAAATTCTACAGGTATGTTATTCTTCTTCTTCTACTTCTTCTTCTTCTTCTTCTTCTTCTTTTTGTATTCTAATTGGTAGATAACAATGTACTTCTCATCTCTCAAGTGCCCTAATCCCCAAGTTTTTTCCCCATATGTAGTTCTTAAGAAATTGTTATGGTGGGTGGCTTGAATTGGTCGAAATTGTGTGGTTATTGTGTATAAGGAGTAGTAAACTAGAAGTCCCTCTATTTCATTGAAATTTGGGAGGGCCACCATGTTCCACCATTGTTGAATTAGAAGCACACACTTTATGCCCACAAGGTGTTTGTTAAAATGCTTGAATGAAGATTTTGGTGTACCGGTGAAGTCTGAGTAACCGAGTATATTTGTGTATGAATTTGGGCTAAGTGTGGGGTATGTGGGGAAGATTTTACATGCTAAGGAATTTGGCTTCGATGCCAACATGATCCTACACCATCTATCTTATATAATGTATGTTGTAGAATCTTGTAAATTTAACTAATTTGGTGTAGTCCAGCGGTTGTGGAAAGGTGAGTAACATGTGCCTCTTGCTTACCTTAAGGTGAATTCACGAAGCCATGATCAATCACTTATGTGTGTGACATTGATTAGTGCCTCTTTACTATTGTGTGGCATGGGGAAGTCTTGAGTACCCATAGCTTTGGAATGCAACACTTGTACATGTTAGATAAAAAATTAGAAGTATTGTACATTGTGCCTTCAGTTTTAAGTGTGGGGTCATTTCATGACTTGCGCGACAACCTTAGGCATATTTCTTGATGAGTTCTCGCATTCATGCTCATTTGTGTTGCAGGATATTATGGCTCGTGATAGTTCTAGCAAAGGCAAGGGCATTAGAAAGTCCTCCACCACTTCCCCGGCGCCCAAAAAGCGAAAGTAGGGAGAAAGCTCTTCACGGCAATCCAAAGGAAAATAGGTTGCCGAGGGATCTCAGCAGGCTCCATTGAGACCGAGCCCTCGTTTGGATTTGGTCAGATAGGTAGACTCCTTTCCCGTTGCTAAGGGAGAGCAATAAAGAAAACCAAATGATGTTTTTTTAACCAGCGCCCTCTTTTGGGTATGCAATGATGCGACTATTGCATGGCACAGGACTTCGTGCCATATGGACGGTACATCTCCGAGAATGGGAATTAATACCAAGGCTTTAGAAAAAAACTTTTTGGAGATACTTGGCAGGCTACGCGTACTAAATATGAACAAGTTCTTGGAATGCCCGGGGCATGCAAACCTGAGCATGGTTCGAGAACTTTATGCTAATTGGGATGCTAGATGGGGCACCGCACGTGTACGGGGGAAGAATGTGCCGATGGATAGAGAGTCTTTATGTGCATATTTGGGGGTTGAGAATGCTGACCCGAGGAGACTCCAAAGATTTGTCAAAAGTCTGAAATATCTTTTGATACGTCACACTCTTTGTGGCGTGGATTCTAATGCTAAGTGGACCAGGAAGCAAGGCAACATTCACCTTTCTATGGTTTGCTCTGATTTCAACAAGACTGCCAAAGTGTGGCGGAATTTTGTGCAAGCCAGACTCATGCCCGTGGAGCACAACAGCGACTGCACTCGAGCTCGAGTGTGCGTCATCTTCTTTTTGATGACCGGCAAACCTATTATTGTGGGTGAGATTATGCTCGGTGAGATGGCCCGCACGAGGTTTGGGCGACATATTAAGAGGTTCTTCCTCAGCAACTTACTCACACAGTATATGTTATTCTGAGGAGTGCCGGAGTACCCCAGATATGATGAGGTGGTGGAGGTTCCGTCAGGGCTTTTGGACATCACATCTCTGTTGGAGACGTCGTCAAAACTCACTCCCGCAGCATGTATTGAACGAGAATAGAACTTAAATAGGTACCTCTATAACTCGTTGAACTTACTCATGAGTAGGGCAGGTATTTCAGACGAGGAGCATATGCATTTACGTAATGACTTGTCGAGCACGTCCAAGGAGATATTGGAGATTGCACCTGCCAACCTCGTTCACTCGTCGGAGGATGCCAACTCTGTCAAGGGCTCAGACACTGAGGACGAGGATGGGGATGATGCTACGGAGCCCATGGCTTTGGTGCCTCTAGGACCGGATGATGATGTGCCCAGAGCTACTGATGGAAGGCATGCGCAGAGGAGGACTCCGACTGACAGGGAGTTTTTCTTTTCACCCTACTTTGTTTTACATTTTTATATGCATCGAGGGCTATGCATAGTTTAAGTGTGGGGTGGGAGGAATACTACCTGTGCTGTAGCTGTATATCTTGTATCAACTTGTTTTAATTTGTTTCTTTTAGTAGTTTTAATGCGTTTCTTTTGTTATTATTATTTAGTCTAGTTTGTTTTTTCATTTAGTCTAGTTTTAGTTTAGTTGCTTTAAACAAAAGAAAAAAATAGAAAAGCTCGGACTTTTCCCGACGATGGATCTTTTGGACAATTTTCTTGAGGGATTAAGTTCGATTAAAAACACTAATTTTTCTGTTTTTGAATAGTTAGGTAGTATCCCTTGGTTTTTCTTTGGGCGCGAGTTCTTTTCCAAGGGTGTAGCTCGAACCGGGTACCTTTTTTTTAGGAGTAGTTTTGGAAGAAACTGAGTCGCTCTGAGATACTCATTGACATGGTTGATGAAGGCACATTAGGCTATGACATACATTCTATCTTTCCGTGTATTTGGTTTGAATTGTGACATCTAAGTGAAGTAAATACCCTATTTGGTGACGCTTTCTCTCAGTTGTTTGACTTGTATGCCACATAGTGCAATATTGCTTAAATTTCTCAATTATATGTGCTTGCTTGACTTGGGAGTTGAACAGAACCATTTTGATTGAGTCATGTGCAACGTGTATGTGAGGATTTGTGATTTCATGTGTTATCGTGTAGACTAGAACTTGCCGCGTGTGTTAATCGAAGCGAAATTATAAGTTGTGCTAATTTAGGAGATGACGTAGGCGTTTCTTGCTTGGTCATAGATGTGCTTGTCACATAAAAATAAAATTTTCTATTGCTAGCCCCTTTGAGCCTATAGACCTTTTCTTTGGCACCCACATTACAAGTCATACCCCTATTTTGTTCTTGATTTGAGATTGTTGATCCATTACCTCCTAAGGCACTTAGTCGCTAAAAGAAGTAAGGTGAGATAGTAGGGAGTAGTTTTTTGAGTGGAACCATGGAAAGGCCCCTTGGTGCACTAAAAGTTGAAATCAAAAGACTCTAGCCGATGAACTTAAATGTATGGAGTGTGTAAAGAAAAGAAAATAAAAGAGAGGAAGGAAAAGAAAAATTGCAAGAAAAAAGAAAAAATAATAGTGAAAGTATGTAGAAAAAAATACACACCTCCAATTCTTAATAATTTGTGCTAGTGGGAGTATAGAAGTGCTTAATTGAAAAGAGGGCTATGTTGTATATTGTTTGTGGCAAGTGAATTGGTTGAGAAGAATATGTGCTTGAATTGTGAATGTGGTGTACTAAGGTGCATAGGAGCGTTAGTCACTATTTCTAAATGTATCATACCCGTCTCTTAGCCTACATTACAACCTTAAAGTCCTAATTGATCCTAGATTTGGCTAGCTTAAATTAGTAGAGATATACACTACGGGCAAGCTTATGGTACGACCACAGGATGCATATGAATTCTTCGTGAGAGTGAGCGAATTTTGTTCAATTGTGTGATGTCCTTAATCTATATTCAAAAGCATATTTGAATGAGTGGACTAGTCTATATTCACTCTTTTGTTTGTTGGTGAGGGCACATGATCTCATGAATGATTGGTAATGTTGTAAACTTTCTTGTTGGGCGAGTGCGTGAATTGAGGGTGCTTAGTGGTTACAAGTCGGCTTTTGAGGTTGGGTGGTGAAAAATAGGTTGTTGGAATTGATTGAATTGAAATGTTATACTTAGGCGTGCTTAAACGGGAAGAATGTGAAATTTTGTATGTTCATGCTTGTGTGCCGGTATTGATCATAGTCAAGGGTGTAGTGTGTGATTAGAAGTTAAAGTGCTCCTCTATAATTGAGACTTGTACGTAGTTGGGAGACGTTTGATACTCCCATTGCTCTAGGAAGAGCAAGAGTCTAAGTGTGGGGTGTTGATATTTAGCTTAAAGTGTGTATATATATATATATGTGTGTGTGTGTGTGTGTGTGTGTGTGTGTGTATCGCCTCAATATTTACTTTTGTTTCGTGAATTTAGGATGTGAAATATGTTGATTTATATTAATTTGAGATGTTTTTATATGTAGGAATGATCCGGGAGCAATCGGCGGCGAAATGTGCGAAATTAGAGCCAAAACGGACGAAAGCATGAAAAATGGACATTGCAGCGCCACCTGTGGCGCCAGAAACAGAAAACTTAACATGGCAGCGCTAGGCAGGGCGCCGGTGACGTGAAACTTGTCCAAATTCGCCCGAGACACGGTTATTTCGGCCCTAGACCTACCCAACACGTATAAAAGCTAGACTAAACTTATTTGTGAGGGAGAGACACCAGTTTTGAGAGAAAATACACACGAGAAACATTCGAAAGCGGAGAGATCTCAATTTTCTTCATCTTTTCTTAGTATTTTCAATTATCTAAACTTATGAAATTGTTTGTTAGTATCATGAGTGGCTAAAAACCCAATGTTCTTTGGTTGCGATTTAGCCATGAATATTGTTGTTTAACGTTGACTTAAACTTTATTACAATTCACTAATATATGGTTGTTTCTTCAATTCTGTGATTAATTGCTAATTGTCTGGCCAACAGTTAGGTTCTATTTACTATCTATGCTATGCTTGGGAAAGCCATGTTTAGATTAGAGAAGAATTGAAGAGAGAATGATCTTAACTCTTGGGGGGGGGGGGTGGATTTGTGGTTAGGATAGGAATATACCTAGTCACCGTGCTTAATTAAATATCATAATCTTAATGCGTTCTTAATAGATTGATTTCATTGGAATATAGGCATTGATCTATTTTGAATAGGCGAGTAGTACTTCGGGAGAAGGCTATGAGAGCAATTATTAGCAACCATGAGTGAATTATATGAGAGGGAGAGTTTACTAGGACACAATAGGATTGGTGAATCGATCACAACCCTAGAATATTTGTCTCTATTGAATACATAACAATCATTTTACTGCTTGATAATTTAGTTATTACATAGAATTATAGTTTAGTATAATCACATTCTTGACTGAATAACAATATTGGTGAATTAGTGGGTAGTTGATACAAGTCTCTGTGGGTTCGACACTCGACTTATCATTTTATTACTTGTACGACCACGTATACTTGAGTGCGCGTATGGGAGCAACACCTTGTTTTGAGTGTTATATTCTAAAGTGAGACTTTCTTATGGAGAGTAGAGGAGGAGGAGTTTGGGTTCCACAATGACCTACGTAATAGAGCGAGCTTCCTTGGTTAATTAAGTCAACTATTAATGCTCTAGTGTTACAATAGAACTATGGTACTCAAAAGGTCATAACATAGTGTCGTTGATAATTCATTTGTGTTGAGGGTAATTTTTAGTCCCAATTGATGCATGATTGGTTCACCTTAGGGCAGCTGAAATATCCTTCTGTTTCAGTGGAGGTGGGAATTAACTTATTTGCTTGAGGACAAGCAAAAGCTTAAGTTTGAGGGAGCTAATAAGTAGGAATTTTAACCTATTATTTGCTCTCTTTTACTTGTGTTTTGGGCCAAAAATGCATGAAGGTATTCACGGAAACTAATGTAATGCGCTTGCTTGCAGGAATTGTTCAAAATGAGCCAAAGGAGTCATAATCAACTCATAAAGGAGTCAAAACTTGAACAAAAACCAAGACTGGGCCAAGAGATCTGAAACACGGACCGCACAAATATTGTGCGGCCGTGAAATCCACAACGCGGCCGCGATCAGAAATATGCGGTCCGCGAAAGGGAGGTTCAAAGAGTTGCATTTTCAGACTAAATGATAAGCGCGGACCGCACCAGAAATGTGCGGTCGCGAAAGTCTCTCTGCAACTGCGATGGAAATTATGCGGACCGCGATGCATGAAGTTCAGAGAGCTCACAACTTGAGTAAAAGAAAGAGGTGCGGTCGCAGAAGTCCCTTACGCGGCCGCGATTGAAATTATGTGGTCTGCGAAACTCAGCTCAACCCAAACCCAGATTTTAAGAACACGGACCGCGATCAGAATTACGCGGCCGTGAAAGCAAGAATGCGGCCACACTCAGAATTACGCGGCCGCACAACCTCTGTAGGGGTATTTTTGTCCAAAATTTTCAGCTTAGTATAAATAGAACTTTTTGTCATTTTTAGGTTATGTTATGTATTAGAAGAGCACCTAAGACGGCTGAGTTTTCTGCTTTTGGAAATTTTGTACTAGATTTATCTTTTAACATTAGATTTTCATCCTTTAATCTAGTATTATGAATTTTATCTTCATTTCATCTTTGATTTCTATTATTTCCATAAGTAGCTAGACCCATAGCTAGGGTTGTGATCCAACCCTAGTGTGGGTATTTAATGGGTATTGAATTCTAGGGCTTGAATGTGTATGGGTTAGTGATATTTAGCCTAGTTCTTGCTAGAACTATAGAATTAGTGGTTGCAAACACTGATTCATGCCCTTATGACTTAGTATCTACTTGAGAAAGAGGGACTAAGTCTAGGAAAACTAGGCTAACAAGGAAATGGGGTGAACTCAAGAAATTGATAGCCCCAATTAAAGGGTTAAAGCTAGAGATAGTGATACCCGACTTGAGCTAATATCACTTGAATTATATGAATACCCTTTTGGACTTAAGAAAGCCAAATTGGGCAAAATCACTCAAACTACCGAGAGGTATAGAGTGAGCACTTGGGTGTGATAGCTATATTACGACCCCATTCTAATCAAGCCTGCCCTAGATTCTTGCTACCCGTTAGATATCCACCTAGGTAGAAGTCACTATCCTAGTCTCTTTAAACCCTCGAAAATAAACAACAAAAACATTATACTTAGTTTCACATATTGCATACAATAGAATAGAGTTAGAAGTAGAATCAATCCCAAAGTGTGTGGAAGTGTAATAAAGAGCAAAACCCGCATCTAGACCTAGATATAAACCTAATTCCAAACAAATTAACTCCTTGTGGATTCGATCTCGACCTAGTTGGGTAAAACTGCATCGACCACCCTAGCTACTCAATAGTAGTGCAGGCTTGGACCTGATTATTCGCTCCCCCTTTTTTTAGCTTTGTGTGTGTATTTATGGAAAGGGACTTAGGGTTAAGGGATTGGGCTAGGGAAAATGGGCTTAGAAAATCCGAAATTGGGCTCTAGATTTTGGGTTTCAACTCTTAAAGTCAAACAACTAAGGAACTTAATCCTTTTCTTTAAAATAATTTAAAATACTATTAAATATAAAATCAATTCAAATTAATTAAGGTAAAAAAATGAAACTATTTTTGTGTTTTCAATTTTCTATTTTAAAAACTAAAATTAAAGATAAAAATATCTATAAACTCAAATAAATCTTACAAATACTACGAATACTAAATATAACCGTTAAAAAATTGTGCGGGTAAAAAATTACGTGCTTACAGCTGCCCCTCTTTGCTTGGAAACACAAAGTGTTTTTGAGCAAAGAAACAAGTAAGCGACGTAATTGACTTCTGACCCGACACTTATTCAAAAGATAACAAAGATGGATAAAAGATTGTGACCGAGCCCTGGTATCTGAGCTGCCTATATATCCTTGGCTATAAAGAAATCAGGCCACGTGTAGTTTAGAAGTGACAAGAGCGATGGAGTGTGTGAAGTGGATGAGAGAGTCGAGTGAGGTTCTGTTCCGTCGAGGTTCCGGTCCGCGGTCCTGTTATTACATCAAAATCAAAAATAAAAAAAAAACTAACTAAGCCTGTCAGCTATGAGTTACAAGATTCCTATCTATAAGTCTTCTGAAGCTTGATCTCGAGTCTTGAACGGTTCTTCATGCAGACTTTGATTTGAACCTTGATGTTTGTTAGCTGCAGGTGCTGATTCACTCTTCCACGGCATCTTCGGATCAAAACCGGACATGCCGTGCTCGTGACTTCAGCCACATTTTGAGCAGTTCACATCTTTCTCTGCTTCTGCATTTTGGATTCACTTCTTTTTTTTCTTTTATTCTGGATTGAGACCGCTTCTGTTGGTCATCTCAGACTGTCGACTCGCATTCTTGCCACGAGCTTTCATACTTCTAACTTGAATTGAATTCTGAAATAACCTCCCTCATTCTCCAGGTGGGCGCCTGCTATTGACTTGAAACTTGAATTAATTTTGAAATGAATTCCATCATTCTCCTGGTGGGCGCCTGAAACTAACTTGAATTTTGAAATAATTCTGAAATGAATCTCGTTCTCCAGGTGGGTGCCTGCAATCAAAACAACAAAACAAACAAAATTTTCTGCCCAGTTTGCACTCAGAAGATTTGTGAGTTGTTAGCAAAATTGTAAACCACTTATGCTATTGATGCAATGATGAGAGTAAACTAAAGACTCAACTAGGATGTGCGTCTCCTAGGGATGAACTCAAACGACCCAAACTAGAAAGTGCATCTCCTAGGGGTGAAATCTCAATTTAGGAAATATGTCTCCTAAAAGTATAACCTGAAAGACCCAGACTAGGAAGTGCGTCTCCTAGGATGAACTCAAACGACTCAAACTAGGAAGTGTGTCTCCTAGGGATGAAACTTGAATGAATACTAGGAAGCGCGTCTCCTAGTTGTGAAATTTCAATTTAGGAAGTGCGTCTCCTAAAAGTATATCCTGAAAGACCCAGACTAGGAAGTGCGTCTCCTAGGGGTGGAACTTCAATCACTCAAACTAGGAAGTGCGTCTCCTAGGGGTGAAATCTCAATTTAGGAAGTGCGTCTCCTAAAAGTGTATCCTGAACGACCCAGACTAAGAAGTGCATCTCCTAGGGGTGAAAATTCAATGAATCAAACTAGGAAATGCGTCTCTTAGGGGTGAGGAAGTGCGTCTCCTTGGGGTGAAACTTGAATGAACCAAACTAGGAAGTGCGTCTACTAGGGCTGAACTTAAATGACCCAAACTAGGAAGTGTGTCTCCTAGGGGTGAAATCTCAATTTAGGAAGTGTGTCTCCTAAAACAAAATATAACTTGAAAGACCCAGACTAGGAAGTTCATCTCCTACGGGTAAAACCTCAATGACTCAAACTTATATGACCCAAACTAGGAAGTGCATCTCCTAGGGGTATAATCTCAATTTAGGAAGTGCGTCTCCTAAAACAAAATATAACTTGAAAGACCCAGACTAGGAAATGCGTCTCCTATGGGTGAAACTTCAATGACTCAAACTAGGAAGTGCGTCTCCTAGGAATGAACTTAAATGGCCCAAAACTATGAAGTGCATATCCTAGGGGTAAAATCTCAATTTAGGAAGCGCGTCTCCTAAAACAAAAATATAACCTAAAAGACCCAGACTAGGAAGTGTGTCTGCTAGGGGTGAAACTTCAGTGACTCAAACTAGGAAGCGCGTCTCCTAGGAATGAACTTAAATGACCCAAAACTAGGAAGTGTGTCTCCTAGGGGTAAAATCTCAATTTAGGAAGTGCGTCTCCTAAAACAAAAATATAACCTGAAAGACCCAGACAGGAAGTGCGTCTCCTAGGGGTGATGTGTGATCTTCTCAATAGCCTTTGCGTAAGCAGAATTGGGGCATTACACCTGAAAAATTCAAGCTTCCAAGATTTGATATGAATATAGCCTTCATCCCTGTTTCAGACAAAGAAAACTTGTTAGTTTAAAACATGATGGTTAGTTTGTGGCCTTGACTTTGAAGGCGGCTACTTCTACACTTGCCATGATAACTTTGATTTCAACTTTGAAGACCTTGCCTGTTATTAACTAACCATTTTCTATCAACCCTTATCACATAAAACACCTCCGATCTATTCGATCCCAATATCCTCTATCTGTTGCACTTTGCTCATGAATTTCCATTTACTGAACCTTTGCATTCCACATGAATCCTAAAGCATGTTGGTTGTTACCAACTCAGTGCGCATACTGTTCTTTCCTGACTTATGCCGCTTTGATGTGCTAGCCAGATTCCGTTTTGTGCAATTGGAAAGCTGGTAGCAAATTTTGAAGTCATTTCTCACTTGTTCTGACCAAACAGACTCAAAAAGAGGACGTGAACAAAGCAAAAGGAACAGAGTAAGGGACAATGGAAAAAGATGATATCTAACAAGAAAATTATAAAGTAGAAACTTATCAGATGTGGATACCAACTCTAATGACCATGACATGCACTTTTTGATTAAGTGGCCTAAAATGTCAAGCAAGTCTAATGTTCAACTCTTGTTGAACCTCTGAGTCGTGAAATTGGGCTTCAATGATCCGATTATCCTATCTGATTCGCGGTCCTTATTCGACTTGTAGTGCCCGAAGGGTTTTCACCACCAAGCCTCTCTCATTTTGTTCTTTCTCTCAACTTATCGTCACCTTATGGTGCCTGTGAAGGTTTTCACCGATAAGACTCTCTCATTTTGTTCCTTTTTTTTCTTATTTCCTCTGATTCTGTAGATGACAAGGCATTGACCATAGTAAAAACATCATATGCTCCTGGCATGTCTAGCTTGGCACTCTCAAAGGTTATCTAGGAGGTCTTTTTTTGACTGTAATGTGGCTTTTGGACAGGGTTGGAAAGAAACGATATCATAAAGGCTCAAATTAAAACTAAGAAAACAAATCGGGTATAACTTTACAACTTTTGGAACAGTCTTTTATAGAAAACAAAACTTCTGCCCCAGTTTCTTTTGCAGTGAGGAACTTTAGAATTTTTGACTTGGTGTGACTGAACCTTAAGGCTGCCCACGTATCTTGTTGACACAAGAATCAGGTCGAACATAGTTCAAAAGGATGCTTTCTTTTTGTTGCTATTTTTTTCTTTTTTCTTTTTTCTTTTCTTTCTCTTTTTTTCCTTTTTTCTTTGAAATTTCTTTTGGGATGAACTTTCTAAAACAAACTTATGGGGATATGAACTTTTTTTTAATTACTCTTATTTGATTCCAAAAGAGGGGAGGTCCAGAAAATTTGCATAGGCTCAAAAGTGGTACCGAATGGTATAAATTGTTTGGATAGTTGAAAGAGGGCCTCCCAATCCCTGAAAATTCCAAGTACAACACATGCAACTTGAAAATGAAAAAGGAAGATCATGCACAACATTTCTTTTGCAACTTCGACATTGATATCAGTGATATGCCTTCCACTTTTTTTAGTGCCTTGTCAAGTACAGAACTTTTGTTGGGTGATTTCTTCTTCACGATGGATACCCTCCGTATGTTTGGAGCAAACTCCCTTGGCTTTATCTCGTAACTTGAGATGCACTTGAACTCAAAGTTGCTCACTTCAAATTGTCCGGGATGCACTCTCCTTTAACGAATTCTTATCATCCTATTAACTTCCCAAATTATCTACCCCAGTTTCACACAGTTCGGGCTTTAAATGATCTCAAAATGTCCAAATCTGTACTTATTTCCGTCAAACGCCCCTATCATCTTCAAAATTATTTCATTGCTTCATAATTAGACTAACTTTTAAGACTAGGCCTAGAATTATACGTGCATGTTATGTCACTAGAGCCAGCATGAAAAGAACTATAAAAGTAAAACGAAACTAAACAAAACCTGACTAGAAATAACAGAAAATAGGAAATTGCATTAGACAGACAGTGAAAGGGTTTGAACAAATAAACAAGTAAAATAAACTGGGGTTACAACTTTGGAACAAACCTAGACAACACTAAATGAGTTACTACGACTAAACGAACTAGGCAAAATAAAAGGATAGAAGGGTTTGAACCACAAGACAATATCCGGATTACAATCCTGAATAACCCGAACAATAGAAATGACTACAAAATAAACCACCAAGACTCCTCCCTGGCTAGCCAAGAAAGGAGTGTCTTTCCAATTACCAAGATCGATATCTTAGCCACTGAGTCGCACATCGACATGACTAGAACCTTCGCAAGTCTCCATCATGTTGACCTTAGCAAATAGCTTTTGGGTCCCTTTTGCCAACTCGCTCTTAAGATCATCTTCTGGAACCGAGACTGATAGCCCTGAAAATTTTGCGGCAAGTGGCCCTCCAAGGGATCCTGAAGAGTTCTCATATTCCTTTTTCAACACAAATCATGCCCGCCATAGGCATCTCATTATGAATAGACAATGGAATTTGGCTAATATCCAATGCATTTGGATTTTGCACGGTAATGTCACCTGCATCAATAAGCTTCTGGACTGCTCTTTCAGATGCCAACACTTTTCTATATTGTGCCCTGGGGCATTAGAGCAATATGCGCACCTTGGAGAAAAATCAAAATTCTTTGGAAGGGGGTTTGGCATTTTTATCTGAACTGGCTTTAACATGTCCAATTGCCTCAACCTTTGGAACTGACTGGCATATGATTCTCCAATAGGAGTGAAAGACTTTTCTCTTTGTTGTTGCCTTCTCATTTTGTACTCCGGCCTTGGTTGGAACCTCTTTTGGGTAGGTGGTTGATATGCTTGTAGAGGTGGGTAAGACATTTGTGGAGGCGGTGCAAGCCGTTGTGGGTTTCGTGAGTGTGGAGCATAGGGCGGTGCATTGTGGATAGAGTATTGGGAAGGTGAGGTATGACTTTGGGGATTTTGTGGAGGGAAGTAGCATTGGGGAGGATTATCTGGAGTACGAGGATATTCATGGGGTCAGTATTGAGGCTGAAAGCGTTTAGCAGGAATGCCCACTGGATCTTGTCATTGGCGGGGCTCAGCAACATCTTTTCTATCAATCGGAGGACTGACCTGAGCAACTTGTTCGTTCCATCTGAGCCAACACTTCTCATTTCACTGCAATAACCCCTCGGATGGGCTACTGGATCTTCACGCCCATCATACAAATCAAACTTTGGCATCTTAAACCTAGCAGGCAGTTGGATGTCAGGAAACAAGCACAAGTCTTTGTAAGACACGCTCACCTGGCTCCCTATCCCTTGCATGTTTCTTGAACACTGCTGTAAGATTTTCACCTTCCTGGATATGTCATCTTGCTCTACTGTCTTAGCAGGCTTTTTAGTTTCACCGGGAGGTTCAAAATGAGGAGCGTAAGAGTATGGATCCGAGACCTTGAAAGTTGGTTCTGCAGCATAGTGTTGGGCATGGGGGACTTTGAACACAGTCTTGCTAGAGGATCGAGGAAGAATAGCTGGTGGAGGAGCTACAAAAACATAAGTGGTCAAAGGAGCGGGATATGAGGTGGTTCTGGGGTGGAGTGTGAAAAGGTTATGGGGAGATATCAGCAGCAGTGGGAATCTGGATTTGAGACAGTGGCGAAATGGTGACAAGGCTTTCAGTGTAGTTAGTGGAAAATAACAATGGAGGATGCCTACTAATCCAGGCTTGGTATATTTTGGCCATATGTTATTTCAACCTTAGGACCTCTTTTTTCAACTCAGATTCTGATTCAACAATCTCCTTAGACGGATCAACAACACCTGTGTCCAAGTCTTTGCTAGCCATGGCTACCTTTCCCTTTTACCTTGTGTTGTATAGAAGTGTTACCCGTTTAAGAACCACAAACCAACCACCCTTCTGCTATAAGGATGATAACAAAGAGGAACAAAATAAAGTCATCATGTTAGCGTTAGGGCATTTAACAGCTAAAAATATCACATTGCGTGCAATGCACCCAGCAACAATTAACGATTCTAGAATGACTTCAAGGGTCACAGGGTCACTTGGCATCATCCCAATTTTGTTCATTTCAATCTTCTCTTTTCTTTCTTTTCTATCACTTATTGGCTTGGGTCGTTTTTTTCTAATTATCATTCTTTTCTTTCCTCTAATTTCTCACATCCCATAATTTCATCTCTTTTTTTCCTTTTTTTTTTTGAAAACGATTCGATCGAACCCTATGTAGGTTGCCTACGTATCATGTCCCACATGAATCAGTCCAAGCGTAGTTCTAGAAAAGTAATGGACAAAATAAACTAAAAACTAAAATCTTTTTGGATTTTTCATTTATAACTTTTTTTTTGGTTTTCAAATATAAAACAGGAAATACGATAACGAGAGACTTGACAAACTCAACTATACTACGACAAACTCTGACACCAACTAAAAGAATCAGTACCACTGAACATGACATAAAGTACAAGACAACATATAAAAGCAGACTCAAAACATAAAAAATTTCCTTAAACAACTCGTGGATGCAACGGTCCCGACTAGATGGTCTTGGGGCGTCTGTCATGCTCAAACTCCGGTAAGTAGATCCACACTTGTAAAAAAAAAGACCAAATAGAGTTGAAGACTTAGAATGCTATATGAGACAATAATACTTCCTATTGGACACATGCAAGACATGATTGTGCAAAATAGCCTACGTGGCCAAAAGGTGGCTAGAAGCGCAAACTCAACAAAAGTGCTCTAAGACATGGAAAAATTACTTTGTGGAAATGACCCATTTTGTAAAATGGCCTATGTGGATCAAAAAATGGCGAAGCATGCAAATTCAACAGAACGGACCTTAAATAGAGAGGAAACATTGTTGTGGACTTAGGACTCTAAGACATGGGTCACTGAACTACTTTTGCGAAAATCACCTCATTTTGCAAGAACGGTCGATGTGGCCAAAAGCGGCTAGACATGCAAAATTAGGCTACGACCCTCGAAGCCAAGAACTTAAGACTCACTAGGAAGGCCGGAACCTATGTGGGTTGCCTACGTATCCCGCCCCAAAAGACGAGAATCAGGTACGCGTAGTTCGGGAATATTGGATACGAGCGAGAATTAAAAAAAACAACTGATTTGGAGAAAAAATATTTTTTGTCTTTTTTTTCCTGAAAAATGATGGGAAAGTGCAAAATCTTTTAGGATTTTTCATTTTCATTTTTTTTATCTTTTTCTTGAAAAATAATTATGAAAGAAAAATATAACTGGCCCTACTTGCTTCATTTTTACACTTCACCCTCTTTTCTTTCTCATTTACCCTCAACCATCATTGGTCTGCCAAATGACCCCTTTTACCCTTGAAAAATGCAACATGTAGCATATAGGGTGCATCAGGATGGTCTTTTATTTTTGGGTACACCTGTCCTAGACGAACCCAACACCTATGTTGAGTCCCCAAAGTCAAATGCATGTGATGCAAAGAAACGTTCCTACTAGGGATCCAGCATGAGGTTATGTTATTCTAGGTTTAAAACTCCGGGGTGTGTTCTAGACATGGCTTACCCAAGCGGACAGCTCGAGCCGAGGTGGGGGCAATGTACCGGGAGCACGAAAGTCTACCCGGCCTAGTTGTTGATCCAGCCTTATTCTATTTGGTATGACTTCTAATAGAAAATTGGGCCACGCGTATGTGTGCACCATATTTTTAGAAGACTCATAAGTTAGGCGTAAGAAGACATTTAAATACAGTTCAAATAATATCAAAGAGGTAAATAAGCGGAAATTAGCACATTAGGCCAACAAACAAAGTAATATCAACAAACAATAAATCCAAGTACGGATTACATTACAAGCTCGAATTCTGAACCCTGAACTAGAGATTCTGGGTTCTTATCCCCATCAGAGTTGCCAGAGCTGTCACACCTCCTTTTTCCCGAGGGGATGAGGGAGTTTTTCCAATTTAAGTGACATTATCAAAATGGGATTATTTATTTAAGTTCAGAGTCGCCACTTGGGATAATTATATGGTGTCCCAAGTCACCGGTTTATAAGTCTACGAAACCAGAAGACCGGGTAAGGAATTCTATTAACCCGGGAGAAGGTGTTAGGCATTCCTGGATTCCGTGGTTTTAGCACGGTCACTTTAATCATACCTGTCTTAATCAATTTATTTAATTACGTGGTTTAGAACCTATGTGCGCTTTTCATTTTACCACTCTTAATTAAGAAATTATCCTGGAACGAGCCACGCGTACGTGTACTCATTTCGTTCGGTGCGGCAAGAATCATGGCACGTGTACGTGTACAATTAATCATGCTTTGTTAATATTACGATTGTTTCGTCTAAAGTTGCGTGAACGCATATCTTGATTTTAACTTTGGAAATTGTAACTATGTCACGCGAACGTGTACATAATCCCAATAATAAATTCAAAACGCGCCTAAAGGTTTGCCTACCCACGTGTGACGGCTTAGACATGCTACTAGCGGGAAACTAGTAAATGGATCTATGTAAATATGAAATTTGAAACACGACAACTTAAAGTTAATGACTAGTACTCATTTATTTGCTTTGGCTACGTTTTAGCACAACCACATATGACATGTATAAAATCCAAACTAATTAATAAAATTAAAAGGGAAGATTGCAGATTCATACCACCACAAATAAAACATAAAGGTAAAAGGAAATAAAGTGAACAGAGGGTGAAGGATTGGACCTCAAGATGATTAAATCGTTGCCTTCAATGTTACCATTCCAAAAGTTGAACAATGAATGTTCTCAAATAGATTCAGAACCGAGCAAAAACCAACGACCGGACATTCGAACTACAAATAGAGCCAACGACTGAAACTCGGACGGCAACTCACTTTTACAGACCTTTTCGACTCAACTCTTAAACTCGCCGAATTCCATGGTTTAAAAAATCAGAGATTAGAAGAAGAAGCTAAAATTTGAAACAAAAATCAAAAGGATTTGAATCCGAAATCGAAATATGAAAATTCTGTTCGTTCCCTGCCTCTGTTTCTCCGTTACTTGCTCTATTTTTGTAGAGATGAGGATGGACAGAAATGGTTGTGGCTGGTGGGTAACGGATGAGGCGGTTTTGTTCTAAGGTTGAAGAAGGCTGGAGATGCTTCGCTTAGGTGAGGAAGCGGCGGCGGATGTGGTGGTGTAGAGGGGGCAGTTTTGTTTTTCGCGAAGATTACATGCTTACAAAGGCTTTTGGAACAAGGTAGGACTTATCGGCATATGATGGTTTCGTCTTTCCTTAAGCACTCCATTTTCTTATTTCGGCTCATACTTCTTGACTCTTTGAGTAATTTTCTTCTTCCTTAGGGGAATGAGAGAGATACATTGTCACTCTTTCTTGCTCATGACAATCATTTTTCTCCTTTTCTAATCATTCCATGCCTTTCATCATTGCTTTTTTTGAATCCCTTCAACTTTCTATCTTATTCACTTTCTTTTTGGCCTTTCTTTCTTTTCTTTGCCTTCCCTTTTCTTTATTTCTTTTTTTTCTTTATACCTTTTATCACTTTCACATTCCTCGTCTCTCCCCCAAACTTATGCTTTTCCTAATTGTCTATCAAGAATGCGAAGGAAAGATCGGGTGCCAAGAGAGGGTCATTATAGAACAGATAAAGGCTTGTAACGTGGTTATTGAAAGAAAAAGGGTTTCAGCTCAAAGGGGTTGACTAGGGATATCACATTGGTAAGCTACGAAAACTTTCAAGTTTCAAATTGGATCAAGGAGAGCCTACAATCATTTCTCAAGTCAAGCTACACTTAGAATTTCACCTACACAAACATTCAGGGCAAGTTCTAGACTTATTGGCACGGAACTTGGACTTGCAATTCAGAACCTTACCTCTCAAGCTGCTGGATTCTTAAAGAGAATAGAGTCGAGGGCCCACAACAACCCTAGCTAAGATTGAACATCACCAATGGCTCAAAGAAACCACTCAGTGATTGTTTTAGTCAAACAGGAGTCTAAAGGTCACAACTAGAGCTATTCTTTCCCAATCAACTTGTTTCTAACCTTAAGGTCGAAGGTAAATGTGTTAGTACCAAGTGAATCCTTCTTGAGACACTTTTATTCATTACTACTATATATACCAAAACATAAAGTAAACAGACTCAATCACTTAAGAAGGTTGTCACGCCATCCATCATTGGGAAGAGCCACCCGGTTCATACAACATCCACCTTTGGAAAGAACCGTGACATTAATAAAACCAAAGGCTTATTGTCAACACAAAACTTAAAATAGAAGCTAACAAATTAAAAAGAAAATACTAAAGTAAATAAGAAGCTATGCTACTAAGGGAAAATAACGAAATAAGTTATGAAGTAAACAACGAAAATTACACTGAATATATACAAACTTGAGGTAAAGCAAAAATATACATAAATGGAAATGAATATATACATCAAATGGTAAAAATATATACAGACCAAAAGTGAAAATAAAGATAAATAAAGATAAAGAAAAATAGTGTAATGGTTATTACATACCAAATGTCATCAAATCAAAATGGACCACCCCCCAAATGAAAAATAGCATTGTCTTCAATGCTCAGAAAAAATAAGAACTGGGAAAAGAGGTAATGAGTAGAGAAAACTCCCTATGTGGTCTTTGTCTGCATCGGATCCTCAACATGAACAGGGTCCTTAGCATGCATGGGGTCATCAGCACCCTCCGTATCCTCTAACTAGATCTCCACATCCTCTGACTGGGGGACTACGAGGTTGCTGAGCATCTTAATCAGCTCCTCAGTAGTGTGTGATGTTGCAACCGACTCCTCAGACTGGCCGGCTGCTGCCTCTAGTGCCTCGAGCTCTGCTACATGTGTTATTGGGATTGTCTGCTCCATGAGAAGGTCCAGTGGGATATCACCAGCAGAAGCAATCTTCTCAACCTCTTTGCTAAAATTCTCCACCGACTCCTTAGATGCCTGAGTCTTTCGCATCTTCTTTACCTGCTTCCCCAAATCCTTGATTATCTTCCCATGTGTATCAAGAGTCTCCCGGATCTTCTTCTGTTCATCCAGAATCTTCTTGTGATTATCAAGAATCATCTTCAATGAGTCCTCCACTGATGGAGGTACCTGAAGTGCTGCTGGGGCTGATGACTGTGATGCTACTGCATTGATATAGCGTCAGTTGCCTGCATCCAGTTGTTGAGCCTGGATAGTGTCTGGGAAACCTTCAGTGCAGTCTGAGGGTAGGTAGAAGATAAAGGCACTAATAGTGGCACTGAGATAGATGGTCCGCAAGATAGAGAAGGCATGGTTGTTGCTCCGGTAGAAGTACCGACTGTTGTGGAGGGCTCGGCAACTGACCCAGTGGCCACTACCCCTGGCTCTTCAGACTGGCCGATGGAGGTAGTGGCTTTACCCTTGAATCTATGGTTGTCCGCTCCCTGGAGTTTATACCATGAGAAAGGCTTTTTAGCCTTTACCTCCACATCAAAATGTCTCGTCTCTACCCCTTAATCTTGGAAATACTCAGTGAGGAAGTTGGGGTAGGGATACGATATTTCTTCTTTCTGGACTGCATTGGAGATGTTGTAGGACATCAAGTTCTCCACATTAATAGGATAGCCTGCCATGATGGAAGCTACCAATACTGCTCGGTGAAGTGGAAGGACATTGTCATGCTGGCAAGGGTCAAGACGGCTGCACACGAATGTTTTCAACCCTTTTGCTTCAGAGTTAAGGGTGGCTCTGACAATCTACACTCATGCTGTGAGCCATACAGGTGTTGTCCCTAGAATAGCAAGTATCTCAGCTAGCCATGGGCGAACTGCATCACCTAAGGCTAGATTCTGCAAAAAAAAGAGAAATGAAAAGAAGAATGAAAAGAAAAATAAAGGAAAGAAAAATGAAAAGAAAGAAAAGAAGGTGGAAGAAAAGGAAAGATTGTAACAGCAAAGTAATTAATGGCCTGAACTACGTTTGACTTGATCCCGAAAGGGTACGTAGGCAGCCTCTCCTTGGGGTTCAGTCACACCACAATAAAAATCCAAAAACCCTCACAGAAGAAACTGGGGCAGAAGTTATGGTTGTGCAAGAAAGTTGATTCCGAAAGTTGTAGTTGCGAACCCATATTGAATTGTTTTAGAGCCTTTTATACCCTTTCTTTCTAACCCTATCCAAAAGCCTGCATTACGGTCCAAAGAAAGACCTTTCGATCAATCTTCAGGAAGTGCCAATGCGAGCAAGTCGAAGTGATTCGCATCAGGGGCAACACTCCGGTGCAAGAAAAAAATAAAAAATAAGAGAGTCTTATCGGTGAAAACCCTCACGGGCACCGTAAGGCGAAGTGAGTTGAGAAAAATCAAAATGAGAGAGTCTTATTGGTGAAAACCCTCACGGGCATCGTAAGGCGAAGGTGAGTTTTCAGGCAAAAGAGACATGTCCGTGGTCAAAGACGCTCAGGACATTGCAAGACGAGCAAGGTTTGGGTTTGGGTAAAAAAAAAGGTTGTGAAAGTCTGAAACAGCAAATGTGGCAATCGAAGTTGATTGGTAGACAGACTGGGTTGATTAATCCAAAATGCATGGCATGCTCAATGGCACCAGCTGTTCCACTCAGATAAGTTTCATTCTCTCACAAATCATCCGTTCTCGGATTCTCTTTATCTTTAACCTTTGAGGTCATTGCATTTCATTCTTTTGAGGTCTATCTCTGGGATGTTTCAGTGTGAGTTCTGTTCGAAACAAAGGAGGGAATATCAAAGCTAACTACCAGTTTCCTAATTGCATAGATAGGGCCAGAGTATATCAAAGATGGCCAAAAGCAAAAGAAGTCATAAAGGACCACTGGAAGTTTCATTGTTGGATTAGTTGGATAATTGTGGGGAAGAAGTGAAATGCCAAAAGAGAGGTCGGAAACACAAAAACAACAATATGGGATAGAACACTTGGGTCATCAGAGTCAAGGGGTTGAAATTCGGCCAGGAATTCAAGGGGATTCAAGGCAAGGCCAGGAAAGCGGGACGGAGTGAAGCCCGGCAGCAGGGATGTACCTAGCAAGAATGCCAGCAACTAGCCACCATTTTTAAAAATTGACAAGATTTTTCTTTGATTGAAACAGGGGCAGAAATTTTGTTCATTTCGGAGAAACCCTCCTTAAGAGAAGGTAGCACCCAAGCAGGTATGACTAGAAACTCTCGGGACCCTCCTGGAAAATGGGACCCAATTTTTATTTAAACAATCATGAGTAGCATAATTTAGCATAAAGATACCTCAGGGAATATAAGTGGTTTCAAAGTCGCATGTTTGAAGTAGGATCCAATTAGGAGTTCTCAGGACCCTCCTGGAAAATGGGACTTAGTTTAAATCTCAAAACAATCATGAGTAGCATAATTTAGCATAAATGTACGCCAAGGAACATAAGTTGGTTTCAAAGTTGCCTGTTTAAGATAGGATTCAATTAGGAGTTGTCAGGACCCTCCTGAATAATGGGACACAGTTTTAAGATCTCCTTAGGTAACGAAATTAATTGTAGGATAGTATAATTTATCCGTAGAGTTGGCACAATAGGATAAGACTTGAATTGTGATTTTCAGGACCAACCTGGATAATGGGACGTAGTTTTAAGATCTCCTTAGGTAACAAAATACAGTGGAAGTCGTACCTTCAGTAGATATAGTTTAGGTTAACATTGTCTTTTGATTAGTAGTTGTCAGGACCCGCCTGGATAATGGGAAGTAGTTTAAGACCTTCTAAGACAACAAATGTAGTGGGAGTAATACCTTTAGAAGATATAGCTTAGGCTCGTAATTGTTAGAAGTTGTCAGGACCTCCCTGGATAATAGGACTTAGCTTTCAAATCCTTATAATAGTTGGTAGAATAATTCAGTTTAACACTTACCCATGTACCCAGCCACCAAACTGGGGCAGAAAATTTTCTTTGTTTGTTTTGCAGCAGTCAGGAGCCCACCTGGAGAACAAGGGAATACTTTTCAAGTTCAGCAGTCAGGAGCCCACCTGGAGAACAAGGGAAGTACAATTCCAATTTTAGCTTTTAATATTTGATAACATGCTGTACCCAGTTACCAAACTGGGGCAGAAATTTTCTTTGTTGTTATTTTGTTGCAGTTAGGAGCCCGCCTGGAGAACAGGGAATGTTTTTCAAGTTGAGTAGTCAGGAGCCCGCCTGGAGAACAGGGGCGTACTTTTCAAGTTCAGCAGTCAGGAGCCCGCCTGGAGAACAGAGGCACGCATTTCAAGTTTCAGCAGTCAGGAGCCCGCCTGGAGAACAGAGG
>NC_031989.1:56075061-56108473 GCF_001879085.1 Nicotiana attenuata
CATACTCCCTCCTTCTTCTTCACAAACAACACTGGTGTGTACCAAGGCAACACACTAGGTGTAATGAACCCGTCATAAGCAACTCCTAAAATTGCTCCTTTAACTCTCTAAGCTCCCTGGAAGCCATACGATAAGGCGAGGTAAAATAGGCGGGGTGCCTGGCACCAAATCAATGCCAAAGTCAATATCCCAAACAAATGCGAAGTAGGCCAAAAAACACTTTTCAAACATATGTCGATCCTTCAAGAAAGAAATAACCCGGCTGGAAGTACCGACAGACAAACCCCTCTACTTTAATCTAGGCAACTAGGCATCGCCAAGGTGACAGTCTTGGCATAAAAATCAAGAATGGCATGGTATGGGGACAACCAGTCCATGCCCAAGATAACCTCAAAATCAACCATATCGAGCAATAGAAGATCTGACTTGGGTCTCGTACCAATAGAAAGTCACCACACAGGACCGATAGACCTGATGCACAATAACAGAATCACCCACTAGCATGGACACATATACATGAACACCCAATGACTCATGGGACACATCCAGATAAGGGCAGTCAGGAGCCCACCTGGACAACAAGGGAATACTTTTCATGTTCAGCAGTCAGGAGCCCACCTGGAGAACAAGGGAATACTTTTCAAGTTTCAGAAGTCAGGAGCCCGCCTGGATAACAGAGGTATTACAATTCAAGTCTTAGTTTTCAAATTCTGATAATATGATGCCCAGTCACCAAACTGGGGCAAGAGATTTTCTTTGTTTTTGTCTATTTTGTCGAAGTCAGGAGCCCGCCTGGAGAACAGAGGCACACATTTCAAGTTTCAGCAGTCAGGAGCCCGCCTGGAGAATAGAGGCACACATTTCAAGCGTCAACAGTCAGGAGCCCGCCTAGAGGCACGTATTTCAAACTTTAGCAGTCAAGCATCACTCGGAAGAATGACAAGAATCTCCAATCACAATTCAAGGCAACAACAAGGATTCCATCAAAAAAATGCAAGTTCAAGGCAACACAGGAGCAAGTTTGAAGATATAGATAGGACCTTTTTGTAATTCATAGATCATAGCATAGGCTAGCTTTTTTTGTTTTAACACGGTGTAATAAGGAGGTCAGCGAGCAGTAACAGCAGCAACAGCAGTGAAATCACAGCTCCTGGTAGTCCCAGCTACCAAACCTTCCCGAACTACACTGACCTGATTCCTGTTTAGCCCAGGATATGTAGGCAACCTCCGAAGTAGGGTGCGGTCAAAACTTTTTCAAAATTGCTTCACACGAATATTCGAACGGGCAAAAATCGCTCGTTTCCGCTCACTTATCTTTGCACGAAAACTTTTCATGTTTCCGAGCAAAGAGGGGCAGCTGTGAGCACGTGATTTTTGCCCTATATATGAATTATTCCCAAAATTCAAACAAAATGATTTCTTTATTATTTTACAATTTTTGTGAATTTTTGTGTTATTTTCTGATAATTGTTTGCATTTTATTTGTGCATTTTAATTCATATGAAAAATATAAAAATACACTTGGCATTTGCATTTAGAATTTAATTTTACATTTAGGATTAGTTAGTAGTTGATTTACTTTTAGGAAAAAGAAAAATGACAAAAATGGGCCTTTCTGCATTTTTAGTTTTAATTTGTTTTAGTTTGCATTTAATTAGGGAATTTGTGTAATTGGAAATTTAGATGTGTAATTTTAGAGGCAATTTGAGTTTTGGTTTTTAATTTAGCATTTAACAAAATCAGAAAATAAAATACAAATAAATATATAAAATACAAAAATGAAAACAAAACAAAATTGAATAAAGAGAAAATAAAAAGGGAATTAAAAGAAAAGAGGGCTGCTCTCATTAGTCACAATTGGGCCATTTCTTCAGCCCAAATACTCAGCCCAGAATCACTCCACACCCAAGCCCAATCGAACCCTGACCCGGTCCAGCCCCCATGCCACTGAAACGACACCGTTTCGGTGTCCCTCAATCTTGGCCGTCTAGGATTTTTAATCCAACGGCCGCGAAGTGAAGTCCCCTAGGCTTTTAAGTGTCGGAACAGCCCCCCTACCCCATCTTGTCTCCTCTTCACACCCCATTCTCACAGAAACCCTAACGGCGCCGCCCTAATTTTCCACCACCGACGATGGCGGCGCCAGCCCCAAACCACTCCCAAGTTACACCCCTAATTCCTCTCCATCTCCTCTGTCCAAAAATGCAAACGGTTTCTCTCAAACGTTTCTAGAACTCGTCGAATAATTCGTTGAAATTTTCCGGCCAACACGCTATTCATCCCAAATCGATCCAAATTAACACCACTAGACCGCCTGACCCTCCTCTACCCAACCCCCCTAACTCCGTCCCTCAAATCTCGCCGGAACTGCTTGGATCATGAGTGGAGGTTTTTCCGACCAAAACCCTAGTTGCACCAAACCTTCCCAAATTGATACCGCATAGTCCTTGGACCTTCCCCATGAAGAATTCACGGTCAAACACATTCAAATCCCACTGGAATCGTTCGAATCTTGATTTTGAAAAACAGCCGGTAAGTTTCTTTAAGGGTTCTTAACATTCCTTTTATAGTTAATTAGTTGTGTAATTAGCCGGAGTCTAATTTTGTGTGTTTCCGTTTTTATCTGGTTCAATTTGTATCACAGTGGTTATTTGTCTAATAGAGTCTGGTTCATCTTATTTCAGAGCTTAGTTGATTGTCGTTTTGATTGATTAGCTTTAAATTAGTAGGTGTCTTTTAAATCATTTTAGTCGATTAATCGTTTCATTTAGATTTAGTCGTCAAGAGTAGTTCATGCCATCTGATTTCATATTGAGTTTATGATGATCAATTGATTAGTTTCTTGGTTTGTTGATGATAATTGGCAACTCAAAGTTCAGTAGTTAGTTTGGGGTTAGGATTTGAGTTTGAATTTAGTTTTAGCTGATTAATACTCATTGCAGTGATTGCTTAACTATGGTTCAGTCAGGGTTGGGGTAGGTTAGTGATTCTAGGAATAAGCTAATGGCAATTGGGGTAATTTAAGGGTTTGGAATTTGTTAGAAACTGAAATAAAAGCCCTAGAACATTCTAGAATAGGCACTTAGTTATAATTTCAGGGAAGTTAGTAGGCTAACTTGGGTAACAAGTTAATAACTAAGGGGCTAAACTGAAAATAAAAGAGGGACTAGTGTGAAAAAGGAAAATCTGAAATTGTATCTCTCAGTGCCTATAAAATGGCACCCACATGCCTTGAACGAGAAGTTTTTTTGGAAGCCTAAAATTCCCCCAAAAGTTTCTACAAGTTTTGAGTCTCTGAAAATTTGAATTTCAAATTCAAAAACAAAAATAGCAGAAAATCTCACAAAAATACTGTTCTTATTATAGTTTTCTGAGTTCTTCATATTCGAAACAATTTCTGAGCATTCAAGGGTGTAAAAATGAGTTGAATGTGGATCTGAAATCACAATTTGGAATCAAATTGCATCCTGCTTCTCTCTCCCTGGGTTTTGGCTGTTTGTGAGCTGTGTTACTGTTGATTTAGTTGCTGTTTGTTCACTACTATTGCTGATTCCACCTCTTTCTTCATTTTGTTTTACTTCCAGGTATGTTTGGCTTCAACTGATATGTGAGGAATTGAAACAGCAAGTGTTTTGGATTATTGAAGACATATTGCTCATGTTATTTACATGTCAAGTTACTTGTATGCATGTTAATTTGAGTATTAGGCCACAGTAGTGGGATTGGATGTTCAAACGATTTGAATATCCTATTGTTTGTATAAAACTGGACTGTATGCAATTTTTCAGACTTGCTTTAGTTGGTTTGGTTGGTTATTATATTAACGTGAGGTCAAGTCTATGTATGTTTGCACAGATCTGCATCTCTCGTACTCTAACATAATTGATAGTTTAATTTGTTCATGTCAAAAGTGAAGCTCAGGATAATTAAATTGCTGTTAGCTTTCAGATTTAGAATATTAAGGTTAGCTTCATAGGTATTAACAGGAGTATCATGAGTATTAACGGGATTAAATTCGATTAGTTGAACTGATCTCATCATAGAGTTGATAATCACCTTAGTTAATCATGGCTTCCTATAATTGTTTGTGTTAATTCATAGCTTAATAACTTCACGTGAATAATTGTTTAATTCTAGTTGATACCTGATCCATTGTTTCATGCACATCAAAATCGAATAGTTTGATAGCTTAATAGATTTCGTTTGGCTTGATAGAGGTCTGGACCGTCCGGGCCTTGAAGAAGTGATTTAACAGGCCCGAAATTAAATTGGCATCGGGTCTTTGGGCTCATCACAGGCCCAGGCCGTCCAGTCTTTTGTAAATGCTATTTGGGCCTGTTTGAAAAAAAACTGAAATGTCAGTCCCCTCCCATTGGGCTGCTTCGAATAACTTACTAAAAATTCTGTTTTCTACCTTCTACAGTTGTTGGACTTGGATGATTTAAAAACTGAATCATAGGTTTTGGGCCTTTGAGTTAAGTGGCACACTTGAATTAAGAGGTGTTTCCTCTTGTTCAAGTGTGGACTTGAGCTCGAGGCCAGACTTCCTTGATTACGTTTAAATAATAGCAATTGATAATACTAATTAATTAGGGCCCTTTTAGAGACAACACTGTAATAGAAAATCATAGTTTCTTTTAGGATGGCCTTTAAATAAAAATGAGACGAGCCTCGCCGCACAAAACATATAAATTGTGGGGCCCTCATTAAATGCTTATATTGAAATACTTAGAAATTCGGGACGTGCCATTTAGCGAATTTTCATGGCCTCCTGCAAAGTTAACAAGACGCTAGCCACTTTAGGCGTGCTTTTTAATAATTTTACTTTCTTAACGGGTGTGCATTTCATGCGACCCAAATCCAAATCCCAAAACGTTGAATAAGAGGTGTCAAGGATCCGGGTGCATTTCATGTGACGTGATCCAAAAACACGCTCTTAAACGACGTTCACTTTCATAAAAACTAATTAAAAGCGGTTAAACAATTCTAAAATTGCAATAGGATAACATGTATTAAAATTAGACTTTAGCCAAATATAGCAGTTGAGCGACCGTACTAGAACCACGGAACTCGGGAGTGCCTAACCCCTTCTCCCGGGTTAACAGAATTTCTTACCCGGATTTCTGGTTCGCGACTGTTAAACAGAGTCAAACCCATTCCTCGATTCGGGATTCAAACCGGTGACTTGGGACACCATAAATCTCCCAAGTGGCGACTCTGAACTTCTTAATAAACGAATCCCGTTTCGATTGTCCTTTAATTGGAAAAACTCCTTTATTATACCCTTTACGGGGTGTAGTAGTAAGAAAAAGGAGGTGTGACACCAGGTATTGCACAGCCTCAACCTCCTCAAACCCTACATAACTGTTCAGTGCATGGCCATCAAATCGGATTTTCAAGTTCCGGACCTTCGTCGCCTTTGTACCCTATTTGATGTGGGAAACATTGGCATAAAATTCCTTGACGAGGTATTCATTTGCATCTTTCAACCGGCTAGTGAATTATTTCCACCCTTTTCTCTCCATAAATTGCTTTAGGACATTCAGATTGTGATGGCTTAGGTCTTTGGTTATGAATTGTCGCTCAAGAGTGAGCGACCTTTGGGGCCACCATTCCTGAAAGTTTGCATACGCCTTCTCACTTACAAATCTATCAGCCCACACCTCTAGCTTCCTTGATCTAGCTTGGCCTCCCACAATTGTATCACCCCCTCTCCCATTATCCGAGGCCTCATCATCATCATCTAAAATTGATTGGGGTAGCTGTTGCGGCAGGTGTTGTATCAGGTGGGCAAGATGGTTCAGATGCTTGACTACCTCCCTCTGAGCCAGCAGAAGAACTAGAGGATGAGGTAGGTTCATTGACTAAACAGAGTCTATTGGGGAATCGTTGTGATTGTGCCGCCGGTTGTGGTTGTACAGAATCCCCCTCAGAAGTTTCCCGGGATATGAGGTATTCACTGGTGTCTGAGGAATCAGGGGCTCTATTGGCTGTGGCTTTCTTGATTATGACCTTTTGAACTGACAATGGTAGGTTGGGTTGGCCTCGAACCCGGCCTCGGAGGGTTCTGCCCTCCCTTTGGAAGTATCACCTCGACCACGTGAATGCACAATTGTCTGCAACACACAAGTAGTGAAAGTCAGTTAGAATTGGGGTTCAACATGTGTTATTGAAATACAGTTGAAAAGGAAGACACTGCTTCTCAGAACAAGGTAGCGCGGATCGCACAAAAGTGAGTGCGGTCGCGTACTGCCCATCGCGGACCTCACAAAAATGAGTGCGGCCGCATGTTGATACCCAATTTTTTCCTATAATATTTTTCAAATGCATATATACCTTCAAAACTACGCTTAGCATCAATTGATATTTTTCAATAATTTCTACATTTTTAAATTAATTTATCCCAGTATTTTATTTATATAAATAATTACAAATTGCATCACAAAGGACTTTATAACAATTTCACAGTTTAATTTTGCTATTTATATCCATATTGAGCTCAAATTAATTCGCAAATAGCCACATCTACATTTTTGGGTTACAATTGCAATAACTTTGCAATTATAGCCCATGCATGCATTATTGCATTATTTTACCAGAAAATAGCTCATTGTATTTTTAAAATATTGAGTAATTATTTTAAAGCATTTCCATGCATGAAAATTATTTTTTGTTATCAGTTAATTATTTTATAAAATATATTTTATCAATTATTTGGGTATTTAACAAATAACCCTTTTTATTTCAGACCTAACCATTTTTACCAGCCCAAAACCCCCTTTAATATTAACACAAAAAGCCAGCCCAAACCCCTTAGGCCCAATCTACCTACCCGACCCAATAACCCCTCTTTAATCGTGCCATTGATCTTTTAGATCAACGGTCCACGTTCACCCTTACCTTAATTAATCCCTAACCTACCCCAAACCCTTTTCATTCTCTCAAAACCTCATCTCTCAACCTAACCCTAACCCTAGTCGCTGTCACCGGCGTAAACCTCCCTCCTTTGGTGCTTCTATGTCTTCTCTGACCGCCCCTGGCCTCCTACACTCCATGGCTCTTCGACTTCATGAGTCCTTGAGAAGATCTCAAGGAACTCCAACTGGTTCTGGTTTGAAACTTTGTTACCGACCTGTCTCAGGCCATTTTTCGTTCGTAAGTAAGGATCTCTCCTTGTTTTATTACGAATCTATAGGTTCTTGACCTATTCTCTTCACCTCTGCTATTTTTCTGAAAACCCTAGTTTGATACTGTCGATTCTTCTCAGATCTTTATAGATCTGAGGTGATAATGCTATTAAGTGTTTTCCTTCAAAGAATCTCTTGTTTTAATTGATTATTTCCATTTTCAATCACTCTTTCTAAACTAGGGTTCATCTCAAACTTTTCTTCAACGATTTTTCTACGTTCTCAGTGTTTAGTTAATTGTTTCTTCATCATCTTAACTGATTTTTGCATGAATGTTCAAACCCTAGTTGATTCTGTGCGATATACTGGTTTCTTCGATTTTGTTTCGATACTTTGTTATTACTGTGATACCAGTTGTATTAGTTTACTCCGTTTTTGAGCTTAAATGTTTTCCTTGTAAAAATCCAGTATTTCTTTGGGATTTTGCCCTAATTAATCTCTATTTATAGTTCGAACCTATTTTTTTGCTGAATTTTGTATTTCGGTGAAGCTTTACTTATTTAATTTCTATTTATGGAATCTGAGTAATTCTTTCCCAAAAATCAGTATTCTTTTGAAGGTTTTACTGATTATTTCCTATTATTTTGCCCCGTTAAAATCTGTGTGCACAGATCTTATTTGTTCCCTTATTTGTGACTTTAATTGATCACACTTGCCTTAATAAGTTATCCGTATGGTTTTGGGATTCTTACTGATTCCCTATTTGGTATGATTTGGACTCCTTACCCTAATTAACCCCCTTTGTTGTGACCGTTACGTGATTACCCCTAATTAAGGGGTCTATTCCGGACTCCCTTACATGAATTGATTCTGTGATTATTTGATTGCCCCTAATTGACTGACTTCTGATTCTCTTTACCTTATTTGCTCTACCCCCTAAGTGCTATATATACACTCTTGTTCTACCTCTCAAGAACACGGACAATAGTAAAAAATACACACACACACTCAAACTTCCTCTCATCTCTCTTTCTGCTACTTGTGCTCATTGCTCGTCAAACCGGCTGAAAGCCAAGGCTAGACTGTGGAACTCTACCTGCTTTCCTTCTGCACTTTGCTTCCTTAACTGGTATGTTCTTATTTCAATATCATTCTGAAATTCAAGTCTATGTTCTCCATAGTTGTTAAATCCATGCCTATTTTCGCACTAGTTTAACTGATTATGTACTTAGTTGTTCAGCCTGTTTACTGCTTTGATCACTATGCCTAAGTTTTACCCCCTCTTGTTCAGTGTTTTAATCAGCATGTCTAGGTTTCAATCTTCTTGTTTGCTAGTTTAGCCAGCATGTTTACTTGAGCTATTGTCTATTTCCTTCAACTAGCATGCTCATTTTAAGTAGTTCAGGCTCCTAATTTATCTGATTAACCACAATTGGTATGACTAGTTCTGTGTGGTACACCCTTGTCCTCAATATTGATATTCCTGCATTCTGTCTCTATGCTTTAATGTCTTTTATCACTTTAGCTTAAGTATAATTTCCTTGTTAATACTCTGAATCAGTAGTTTGTATTCTAATGCTATGAATTCGGTCACTGGTTGTCAATCAATCCTCGCTTGTTCTGTGTACTTGTTGATCAATATGCTTCCCCTCCTATCCATGTTCATGTGTTTCTGATTTAAGCTCCCTATGTTCCCAACCCCCCTGATCCCTGTTTGTAAACTTGTTTGTCTTCACTAAGAATCAAGTAATATGTCACGACCCAAACTGGAGGGCCATGACTAGCACCCGGCCATACTTACCGAGTACCAACATACATTTTATCTAACCTTCTTTATTATCTTTTAGGGCTGACGAGATCAATATAAATGGTAGACATGGGTCATGGACAACCAACAATAAAATATGATGGCATGAACATACATAACATGGGATGACTAGACAATCAAGAAACTATATATAAGGTACGAGCTACCACACTACCATGAGAGACTACACAACAAAAACCAGCCGACAAGGCCTACCAAACTATACATGAGTCGACACCTGTCTATGAGCCTCTAAAGGAACATAAGTGTTGCAACATAGCCGGAACAGGGCCCCGACATACCCATAATATCTATAACAAAAATGCATACCAAGACCGAGGCAAGTCCGAAGAAGGGATCTCGCCAATCACCGCTGAACTGGACAGCCTACTATGGTGGGGGAGCTGCGCCTGCCTGTCTATCAGGACCTGCAGCACGACATGCAGCGTCCACAAATAAAAGGACATCAGTACGAATAAAGTACTGAGTATGTAAGGCAGGGAACCATAAGTACGAACAGTAATGTAAGCAGGGATAGAGAATAAACAACCCGTAACATCTGGGTACCTCTAAGGGCTACTGACATGAAATGCGTGATACATATGTATATATACATAAACATTTAAAACATACGCCTCTATGGGCATCATCATCATCATATCGTACCCGGCCGTAATAGGCTCGGTAAAAACGTACCTGGCCACGTGGAGCTCGGTAAAACCCAACTGACCAGTGGTTGCACAATAGGTGCCGTACCCGGCCGACTATAGCGTGGCTCGGTAGAGTAAAATAGATACATATATATAATGCATGCTCGACTCATGGACTCACGTTCTAAACCTTTCGGAGTGACGTAAGGTCGGTATCCTCTGTACACGTTATTAGGACTAACTCTTCACCATGAACCTTATAATAATCAGGAAGTACCAATAACATTGATAACATAAGAATAAGAGAAGCAACATCAACATCAATCGTTCCATAAGAGGGGAAACAATGTAAGTACTGCTAGCTTCTAAGAGTAGAGTATGTTTGGAAGCTCGTTCATTACATTATGTACAATCGGAGTCGTGCAAAAGAAGGAAAGGGATAGCCTCACATACCTTGTATATACTGCCCCAATCTCAAGCTATGCAATTTTCACGACTCCTTAGTCTACAATAAGAGAAACGATACTATAGTTACCATCCAAGCGTCATAACTATTATGTATCGACCACAACCTATTTTACGATGAAACGGACAGCACCTCCCCTATATATATGACTTCACACAGTTCCAAACAATCACCAAACAGCCCAAACAACATCAATAATAATCATATTGAGCCTCCCAAAATAGTCCACGCACAACCAAATCACTTCATACATACGACGGCCACCATAGGGCGAAGAATGGAAAGCGTTAAGAATACCCAATTGCTCTTCTTCTGGAACACATCTCCGGATAACACCATCAGTGCAAACTTTGAAAAGATATGGCTCGTCCCAATAATAATCCAAGCAGTCTCGTTTGAGCTTCTTCCTTTGGTTTGAAGAGAACTCATTCGGGACAATTCCGCTCACAAGATAGTTAGCCACATCGGCGAACCATGGCATCCCGGTCAAAGACATGGAAAGGAGTTGTTCGTCCGGAAATTAATCATTGATCTCAAGGCCATTATGGGGCCTCCCCTCCTCTTCTAATTGGGACAAGTGGTCCGCCACTTGATTCTCACTCCCTTTGCAGTCTATGATTTCAAGATCAAATTATTGTAGAAGAAGTACCCACCACATCAATCTAGCCTTTGATTCCGTTTTACTCATCAAATAACGAAGTGCCACATGATCGGTGCGAATAATCACTTTGGTACCCATGAGGTACGGGCAGAACTTTTCCATAGCAAAGACAATGGCTAAGAGTTCTTTCTCAGTCACCGTATAGTTGACTTGGGCATCGTTCATGGTCTTACTAGCATAGTAGACCGAATGGAATATCTTGTTGATTTTATGCCCCAATACCGCTCCTACCGCCACGTCGCTAGCATCGCACATGAGCTCAAATGGTAAGCTCCAATTTTGTGCGGTAATGATGGGAGTGGTAGTCAACCTATACTTGAGTAGCTCAAATGCCTTCATACAATCATCATTGAACACAAATTTGGCATCTTTTCTAACAACTTGCACAAGGGGTTCACCACTTTTCAGAAATCCTTGATGAACCGACGGTAAAACCTTGCATGACCTGGAAAGCTCCTCACTCCTTTGACGGAAGTAGGAGGAGGGAGTTTTGATATCACTTCAATTTTTTATTTATCCACTTCAATACCATTTTTGGAGATCTTGTGGCCGAGGACAATGCCCTCCTCGACCACAAAGTGACACTTCTCCCAATTAAGCACCAGTTGGTCTCTTTACAACGTGCCAATACCTTATCAAGATTATCCAAACACACTTCAAGAGAATACCCCACAACAGAGAAATCATCCATGAAAACCTCGAGGAATTCCTCCACCATATCCGTGAATATTGCCATCATACACCGCTGAAAAGTAGCCGGTGCATTACATAAACCAAACGGCATCCTCGAGAATGCAAATATGCCATACGGTCAAGTGAAGGTGGTTTTTTCTTGATCTTAGGTGCAATAAGAATCTGGTTATATCCGGAATACCCATCCAAGAAGCAATAATAAGCACGTCTGGCTAGCTTATCCAACATCTGATCAAGAAATGGAAGCGGAAAATGGTCTTTCCGAGTCACTTTGTTGAGCTTCCTATAATCCATGCATACTCTCCAACCGGTAACAGTTCTTGTGGGGATCAACTCATTTTTGTCATTTGTAATCACAATCATGCCCCCTTTCCTTGGGACACATTGCACCGGTGAAGTCCATGAACTATTAGAAATGGGGTAGACAACCCCAGCATCCAACCACTTGATGATCTCTTTCTTGACTACCTCTTGTATGGCCTTATTCAACCTTTTTTTATGTTCCACGGAGGGTTTGGCATCCTCCTCCAATATGATTTTGTGCATGCAAAAGGCGGGGCTTATGCCCCGAATATCCGCCAATGTCCAACCTATTGCCTTCTTCCTCCTTTGGAGCACCGCAAGGGTGGAATCTACCTACACGTTAGTCAAGCACGAGGAAAGAATAATAGGTAAAGTGGAACAAGGGCCTTAGAACTGATACCTGAGGTGTGAAGGCAAGGGCTTCAACTCCAATGTGGGAGGTTCCTCGATTGAGGGCTTTGTTGGTGGAGTCTTCCGGTTCTCAAGGTCTAAGGAAAGTTTTCGGAGCTCATAACCAAGCCTTCCTTCTCATCCTCATCATGATTCAATAATACAGCGTCCAATGGGTCTTCGACATTAATCATAGCACTTGTTTCATCAACAATTACTTCGGTCACAAGATCCACAAATGAACACACTTCGTTGCTATTAGGCTACGTCATTGACTTGCAAACATGGAACACAACTTTTTCATCGCCCACCCGGAAGATGAGCTCCCTAGCTTCCACATCAACTAAGGCCTTCCCTGTAGCTAGGAAAGGTCTTCCTAGAATGATTGGCACCTCATAGTCAACCTAACAGTCAAGTATCACAAAATCTACGGGAAGTATAAACTTGTCGACCCGAACTAGCACATCATCAATTATCCCCAATGGCCTCTTCATTGTCCGGTCCATCATTTGCAACCTCATGGATGTGGGTCTTGGTTTCCTAATCCCCAATTTCTTGAACACAAAATAGGTCATGAAGTTAATGCTTGCCCCCAAGTCACATAAAGCTTTGGCGAAATTAGCACTACTAATAGTGCATGAGATTGTAAAGGCACCAGGGTCTTCTAACTTTGGAGCCATGGAGTGCACAATGGCACTCACTTGATGTGTCATTTTGATCATTTCACAGTTCATTGATCTCTTCTTTGTTACCAAGTCCTTCATGAACTTGGAATATCCCGGCATTTGTTCTAAGGCTTCAACCAATGGCACATTTATGGACAAACTTTTCATCATTTCAATGAATTGATTCTCATTGTTTTGCTTTGCAAGCCTTTAAGGATATGGTGGAGGAGGAATTGGCAAAGAAGCCTTGGCTTTGGGCACTCCCGGATCCGATATGTCTATCACATGTTTCCTAGATGGGTTCACATCATCTTGTGTCTCCTCCACATTTTCATCAATGTCTATCCTCACTTCATCATTTACTTGAACATCATTGCTTGGCTCATCATCATCTTGCATCACCACATCATCATTCACAATCTTTCTTAAGTTTGAGGTACTAGCAACTCCACCTTTCCCACTTCTTGTAGTCACCGCCATAGCATGACCCGTATTGTTCCCACCCTTCGGGTTTACTACCGTATCACTTGGTAGTGCCCCCTTAGCGCGAGTATTCAAAGCTTGAGAAATTTGGACAAGTTGGACTTCCAAGTTGCGGATAGAAGTGTTGTGGGAGGCTAATTGGTCATCGAAGTTGGTATTTTTCTCCATCATTTGCTTGAACATGTTTTCAATCTGTCCCATCTCATTGTTGGAAGAACTAGGACCTTGTGACGGATATGGAGGTGGGTTGTTCGGTTGTTCATACATCGGGGGCCTTTAAAAGCCCGACCCCTGATTTCCTTGATTATTGTTGTTCCAACCCCCTTGATTGTTATTGCCTCCCCAATTACTATTATTGTTGCCACCCCAATTGCCTTGAGCTTGATTATCCCAATTTTGATTGTTGTTGTTCCCCCAATTGCCTTGGTTGTTGTTGTTGCCACTATTCCAATTCCCTTGTTGACCTTGATTGCCCCAATTTCCTTGGTTTCTCTGTGATCTCCACTGTTGTTGATTCGCAGCATTGCTCCGTTGACCTTGATAATTGTTGACATATTGAACCTCTTCACTTTGATCATCATATGGATCATCTTGGTTGTACCCACTACCACTTTCTCAAATTGATCCGATTGTTTTAAACTTGTTGACCTCGTTGCCTTCACTTGTTGACCATCATGTTCACTCTTTCCATGGCATTCACTTGTTTTGGCACTTGAACTTGTTGAAGTTGAGCCATGGCCAATTGATTCATTGTGGTTGTCAACTCCGCTATAGCTTGTCCATGATCATGTAGCTCGTTGTGTAGGTGAATAACATTTGGGTTACCTTGAGGAACATTAGCTCTACTTTGCCAAGCCGAAGAGGTATCCGCCATCTCATCCAAGATTTCACAAGCTTCGAAATACGGCATGTTCATGAAATTACCCCCGGCGAGTTGATTCACCACACACTGATTAGTTGTATTGATCCCCCTATAAAAGGTTTGTTGAATCATGGCTTCGGTCTTGTCGTTGTTAGGGAACTCTTTGACCATTGTTCAGTACGGCTCCCAAATGTCATGTAACGGTTCATTTGGATCTTGTTTAAAAGCAATGATCTAATCTCTAGCGTTGCCATATATCCCGAAGAAAAGAACTTTGTGATGAACTTCTCGGCATGTGTATGAAATCGTTAGGTAACCTCTCTAGCCAATCCAAAGCCTTCCCCCTTAGAGAAAATGGGAAAATCCTTAACCTCAATGCGTCCTCAGAGACATTAGTCTGCTTGCTCCCCCAGCACGTGTCAACAAAACCTTTGAGATTCTTATAGGCGTTTTGGTGTGGAGCTCCGGTGAAGAAACCCCTCTGTTCCAACAGTGTAAGCATGACATTGGTTATTTGAAAGTTTCCAGCCTTAATCCGGGGCAGGACTATTGCACTTGCATAGCCTTCGTTGGGCAACACCCTGTGTGCTACCCTTGGAGGAGGTGGGGGAGAGTTTGGGATGTTGTCATGAGGCTGGCGGCCTCTCCTTTGTGCTTGAGGTTCAAGATGAACCTCATCCACTTGTTCTCTATCTACCTCATCCCCCAGTGGTATATTCCTGAGGGCTTCGTTGTTGAGAGCCATTTGGTACCTAAAAGCAAGTCATACACAACTACTATTGAGTAGCGAGGGTGGTCGGTGCAGTTTTAACCCAACTAGGTCGGGATCGAATCCACTGGGAGTTAATGTTTGGAATTAGGTTTATATCTAAGCTAGAAGTGAGCTTTGAGTCTAATTACACTTCCACAAGCTTGGGTTGATTTCTACTTCTAACTTTACTCTAAAGATTGCAATGATTGAAACTAAGGGCAATATTTTTGTTGTTGTTTTTCAAGTGTATAAAGAGACTAGGGTCGTGACTTCTACCTAGGTGGATATCTAACGGGTAGCAAAATCTAGGGCAAGCCTGATTAGTTGGGATCGTAATATAGCTATCACACTAGGGTATACTTCTCCGTAGTTTGAGTGATTTTGCCCAATTTGGCTTTCTCAAGTCCAAATGGGTATTCATACAAATCAAGTGATATTAGCTCAAGTCGGGTATTACTATCTCTAGGTTTAACCCTTTAATTGGGCTATCAATTTCTTGAGTTCACCCCAATTCCTTGTTAGCCTAGTTGTCCTAGACTTGGTCCCTCTTTCTCAAGTAGAGACTAAGTCATAAAGGCATAAATCAATGTTTGCAACCATTAATTCTATAGTTCTAGCAAGAACTAGGCTAAATATCACTAAACCATTCACATTCAGGCCCCCTAAAATCAAATACCCATTAAATACCTATACTAGGATTGGGTCACAACCCTAGCTATGGGTTTAGCTACTCATGGAAATAACATAAATTAAAGATGAAATGAAGTTAAAATCTATAGTATTAATTTATGGAATGAAAATCTAATGTTAAGAGGTGAATCTAGTACAAAATTTTCGAAAAAAGAATACTCAGCCATCTCACGTGCTCATACAAAACAACATAACCTAAAAATGACAAAAAGTTCTATTTATACTAAGCTAAAAATATCTGACAAAATTCCCCCTGCGGAGGTTATGCGGCCGCACTCTTGCTTTCGCGGCCGCATAATTCTGATGCGGTCCGCATTTTTCTCTTTTGGATCTGGGTTGAGCTGAACTTTCGTGGACCGCATAATTCCAAGTGTGGCGCACTCCAGATTATGCGGCCGCATAAAAGTGATGCGGTCCGCATTTGCTTGAGTTTGGCTTGAAATCAACTCTCTGATTCTTCATCTTGCGGACCGCACAATGTCGATCACCGCCGCACAAGGGACTTCCGCGGCCGCACAATTCTGGTGCTGTCCGCACTCCTCTCTTTTGCCCAAGTTGCCAGCTCTCTGAATCTCAGTCCTTGTGGTCCGCATAATTTTCATTGCGGCCGAACAGGGACTTTCGCGGCCGCACATTTCTGGTGTGGTCCGCGCTCATCTTATAGCCTGAAGTTGCATCTCTCTGAATCTCCCTTATGCGGACTGCATAATTTTGATCGCGGCCGCACCATGGCTTTTGCGGCCGCACAATATTGGTGCGGTCCGCGCTTCAGGCTTCTTTGTCTAGTCTTTGTTTTGTTCAACTTTTGGCTCCTTTGTGAGTTGGTTTTGATTCCTTTGGCTCATTTTGAGCAGTTCTTGCAGGCAAGCACATTTCATTAGTTTTCGGGAATACCTTCAAACATTGTTGGCCTAAAACACAAGTAAAAGAGAGCAAATAATAGGTTAAAATCCCTACTTATCAAAGGTCCGATGTTAAAGAGCACCAAAGTATCATCACAAGGGAGAAACGGACTCGAGATTACATTACAAAAGGAACCTTGTCTTTCAGCGACGAGGACGCAAAAGGATCGTGCAGCCCTATGACGATGCACTGGTAATATATTTAATCATGAATAAATCTCGAGTTAAACGTGTGTTAATTGTTCCAGGTAGCTCGGAAAACATCATTCGATCGAGGGTCGAAGAACAACTCGACCTACAGGACCAAATCATGCCTGCAGCCCGAGTGTTAAACCTATTCAACATGGCTTGTAAAACTACTAAGGGAGAAATAACGTTACAAGTAAACGCGGCCGGGACCATCCAGGAAACCAATTTTTATGTGATTGAGGGGGACAAGAGGTATAACGCCTTGTTCAGAGGCCATGGATCCACAACATGAGGGCAGTGCCCTCGACTTTTCACCAGGTGTTAAAATTCCCAACGTCAGGAGGGATTAAAACGATCTACGAGTAGCAACCAGCCGCAAAGGAAATGTTTGTAGTCGAAGAAGTGATTCTGGTATCAACATTAGCAACATCGAAGGAACCAAGTTCGAATACAAAGCAGGAAACTAAATAGCAATTATCGACACTAGCCACGACCCAATCGGATAAACAGGGGACCGATGAAGATGATGATTACGGGGTTCCCATATCTTTTATAGTCCCGGTGATTCCGATGCTACAAAATCAACGGTCGAAGAGCTGGAGCAAGTCACATTGATTGAACATCTACCCGATTGGAAGGTATACATGGGCACGGGGTTAAACCCCGAGCACAGGAAAAAACTCATTCAATTTCTCATAGCTAGCATAGATTGTTTTGCTTGGTCCCATCTCAACATGACAGGGATCCCACCGGAGATAACCACTCACAAGCTGAGCCTGGACCCGAAATTCCACCCGGTCAAGCTGAAAAGAAGACCCCAGTCCAAGATCAAATATGCTTTCATCAAGGACGAGGTAGCTAAACTACTTAAAATAGGGTCCATTCGGGAAGTCAAATACCCGGAATAGTTAGCAAACATAGTAGTAGTCTCTAAAAGGGAACAAGTTCAGAATGTGTATAGATTATAAAGATTTAAATAAGGCATGTCCCAAGGACTCTTTCCCTTTGCCCAACACCGATCGCATGATCGATGCCACGGCCGACCACGAGATCCTCAGTTTTCTCTATGCCTACTCCGGGTACAACCAAATACGGATGAACCCGGATGATCAAGAAAAGACCTCCTTCGTCATTAAATATGGCACATAGTGCTATAATGTGATGCCATTTGGGTTAAAAAATGTCGGTGCCACTTACCAACGCCTAGTAAACCAGATGTTCAAAGAACAAATAGGGAAATTCATGGAAGTTTACATTGACGATATGCTGGTTAAGTCCCTACGAGCAGAGAACCATTTAAAGCATTTGCAGGAAATCTTCAATATATTGAAGAAGTACAACATGAAGCTGAATCTGGAGAAATGTGCGTTCGGAGTTAGATCGGGTAAATTTCTCGGGTTCATGGTATCCAACCGAGGAATCAAGATCAACCTCGACAAGATCAAAGCTATCGAGGATATCATGGTAGTGGACAATAGGCTGTGCAAAGGCTAACCAGGCGCATTACCGCCCTGGGGCGATTCATCTCAAGGTCCTCCGATAAGCGCCACCAATTTTTCTCGTTACTGAAGAAGAAAAACAACTTCACATGGACCCTAGAATGCCTACAGGCCTTAGAAGAACTCAAGCAATATCTATCGAGCCCGCCACTGCTCCACAGGCTGAAGGTAAATGAACAAATATACCTGTACTTGGCAATATCGGTGATAGCAGTAAGTGGAGTCCCAGTTCGGGAATAACAAGGTACGCAATTTTCAATTTATTATGTTAGCAAGACCCTGGGTGAGGCCGAAACTAGGTACCGTCACCTAGAAAAATTGGCGCTTGCTTTGCTAAGCGGATCTAGGAAACTGAAATCATATTTTTGGTACCATACTATATGTGTTATGACAACTTACCCGTTGCGAAAAATAATGCATAAATTTGAACTCTCGGGATGGTTGGCCAAATGGGTCGTGGAAATCAGCGGGTACGATATTGAGTATCGACCCCGGACAGCCATTGAGTCTCAAATTTTGGCAGATTTTGTGGCTGACTTTACGCCAGTCCTAATACCCGAGGTGGAAAGAGAGTTGTTGGTAAACTCGGGGACATCTTCGGGAATCCGGACCCTCTTATAGATGGAGCCTTGAACACAAAGGGGTCCGGACTTGGCATTGTACTAAATCCACCCACAGGCAATATAGTTAGACAATCCATTAAAACTGCGAAATTGACTAACAACGAGGCCGAATATGAGGTCATGATTGCAGGTCTCAAACTGGCCAAAATCTTTGGGGCAAAGGTGATCGAAGCTAAGTGTGACTCCCTCCTTGTGGTGAACCAAGTTAATGGAACATTCGACGTCAGAGAAGAACGAATACAAAGGTACCTAGATAAGTTGCAGGTAGCATTACATCGGTTCAAAGAGTGGACTTTGCAGCACGTACCTCGGGATCAAAATAGCGAGGCCAATGCCCTTGAGAACTTAGGGTCGTCGGTTAAAAATGACGAGCTCAACTCGGGGGAAGTTGTACAGAGATAGGTAGTGGAAGAAGGTCACGCTGAAATAAATTCTACAAGATTGACTTGGGATTGGAGAAACAAATACATAGAATATTTGAAGACCAGGAAACTGCCCTCAGATAAAAAAGAATCGAGAACCCTGCGCATAAAGGCAGCCCGATTCAACTTGTCCGAAGACGGAACCTTGTTCAGAAGAATGTTCGATGGCCAACTAGAAATATGTCTGGGACCAAGAGATACCGAGTATCTTTTGAGGGAAATCCATGAGGGCACCTGCGGAAATCATTTAAGCGCTGAATCATCAATTCGAAAGGTAATCAGAGCTGGCTATTACTGGATCGACATGGAAAAAGTTGCGGAGGAGTTCGTATGAAAATGTGATGAATGCCAAAGACATGCTCCGACCTTTTACCAACCTGGGGAGCTGCTGCATTCGGTCTTGTCACCATAGCCATTCATGAAGTAGGGAATAGACATCGTTGGCCCTCTTCTATGGGCGCCCGGTAAGGCTCAATTTATATTGTTTATGACTGACTATTTTTCTAAGTGGGTTGAAGCCCAGGTGTATGAGAAAGTTAGGGAGAAGGAAGTCATCGACTTCATTTAGGACCACATCATATGTCGGTTTGGAATGCCGTCCAAAATCGTATGTGACAACGGAAAACAATCTATCGGCAGCAATGTGACTAAGTTTCTCAAGGATCATAAGATCAAAAGGATCCTGTTAACACCTTATCACCCTAGTGGGAACGAACAAGCCGAATCGACCAACAAAACCATACTCCAAAACCTCAAAAAGAGGTTAACTGACGCCAAAGGAAAATGGAAGGAAATCCTACCCGAAGTCCTATGGGCATATCGTACGACCTCAAAGTCCAATACCGGGTCCACCCTGTTCTTGCTAGTTTACGGCACCGAAGCTCTAATGCCGGTCAAAGTCGGTGAACCAAGTGTCAGATTCCGATATGCAACAAAGAAATCGAATGACGAGGCCATCAGTACGATCCTGGAGCTATTAGACAAAAGGCACGAAGCCGCCCTGGTCCGATTGGCCGCTCAAAAATAATGTATCGAGAGGTATTACAATCGAAGGGACAACCTTCGACACTTCAACATCGGAGACTTGGTATAAAGGAAGGTCACGCTAAACACCCGAAATCCAAATGAAGGAAGTTGGGGCTGAACTGGGAAGGACCGTACCAAATTCTCGAAATCACCGGAAAAGTATCGTACAAACTCGGGGCAATGAATGGTGAAAGGCTACCGAATAACTGGAACATAACTCACTTGAAGCGATACTACTGATAAGGTATGACCCCATTCTTTTCCTTTTTACTTATTTTTGAACTAACACTTGCAGGTAACCAACAAGAAGCGGAATAGATTTTTAGGTCAGAAAACACGCGTTGCACTCTTTTTCCCTTGAACCGCTTTTGTCCCAAACTGCTTTCGGGCAAGGTTTTAATGAGTCAACAATGGATCGTGCTATCTTAGAATAGAAGGCTGGTCAAGAATCGGTGTTAAAGATTGCATCAACAGTATCTGACGCTTCTCTCTATGATCAACCTCGAATACTGGGGGACATTACCCTCGGATATCGACTTTAGCAAGGAAAGCAACTTCGTGATGGAAAGTCTCGATAGGTAGGACTTATTGTAAGGGCCAAACAGTCAAACAAACCGTGCCCACATAGATTGCTCGAGCCCTAACATAAAGCATGTACGCATGTATAACTATTTTACACAAGAATAAAAAGAAGTCTCTCCCTTGCGGATAAATATTCTGTCCTTTTAAAAAAAATCTTGCATTTCTCAAGAAATTTCCTACGTTCGATCCCCTGAAGGTAACGAGCCCAAGGTCCACCTTAATCCGAGTTTGAACAATCACTCTCACTCGGTAACTACCGTCCAAAAACAAAATCGGATGGTCCAGGCTATCGGAGCTCGGGGGCATAAGACCTATTAGGCAACACCCGAATCTTAAAGGCCACAGCAGTTCCCACTTGGGGACTATTATCCTAGGCAATCCCAGATAACTCGGGGTGACCCACTAGGCGACACCCAAACTAAAAAGGCCACGGCCAAATTAAAACGGCTCGGAGACGTACGAGGACCTGTAACAAAAATAAGGCCTTCAAAAAGAAAATTTTCATAACTGGTTCTAAAGGCTACCCTCGGCAAACTATAATCTAAGTTACTTACTTTGGGAGAAAGTTCCGGTAACACATATCCCCCAAGATGCCTTAAAACATAATAATGTAAAGGCAAGGTTTGTTACAACCTTTGAACATAACCTAATTATTTCATGCTAAGGCATTTCGATCTTTGTGAATACAAATAATAAAGCAAAGGGAAAAACTCGAAAGCTGTGAAAGGGAAAGAAATCCTTATATATTTATCCAAAATTCTTTTCAAAAGGGCCAAATGGCCCCGATAGAAAATTCTACAATGGTCAAAACGGCCTCAAAATAAAAAACAAAATACAAAAACGTCTAAGAGGATCCTAAGTGGCCTAGTCTTCGCCGGGGGCCGCGTCATCACCTCGGGGTCCCTGCCACTTTCAGGCTCATCTGAATCTTCAGACCCCTTAGAATCCTCCTCCTCGGGATAAGACAGCTTCCTGGCCTTGGCTTCGGATACCTTGGCATTCGCAATTTCAGCCAACAGGTCAAAACCCCGAGCTTGAACTCCCTCGAGGGCCTCCCTTTGGGAATTCCACTTCATAAGCTCCACCATATTTCTCACTTGGTCCTAAGCCACCTCGACATCGGCCTTATGTTAGGCCACCCTCTCATCAGCCTCAGCCTTGACCTCAGCAATCTCCGACTTGGCGCCTCAAGTTCCTTGGCCAGATTTTCTTGGCCGAAAACCGCGAGCTCAGCTGAGATTGGATCTCCTCAATCTTTTTGGCCTGTACGAAGGACTTTTCCTTTGCATCCCGGTGATGTACCTTAGTCGAAGCCAGTTGTGCTCGGGAAGTCTCCTTTTCCGAGGCCAGGACGTCCATGCTTCTCTTTCATTCTTCGGCCTTAGCTTTCACCATATCCACTGCCATCTGGAGATGCTCGAACTGGTCAAGTTTCTTTTGAAACTGCGGGTTCGAGTCGTTGACCACTGTGTCTGAATCATCATCACTAACTTCAAATACTCGTCTTACCTGCTCGACTAGGTCAGCATGCTCTTTCCGAGCCGCTTCTAGCTCAGCCTGGATTTTCTCACTGAGAAGCTTGTAAGCGTCCCTCTTCTCAGTAAGCTCTCGAGTCTCGGCCTAGTGTTGGATTAACTCTTCCTGATATCGAAGAAAAGTTTTGTGATGAAGCACCGAGGCCTCCAAACACAAAGAGAGACGTTACGATTGTTTGCGACTTAAATCTTTAATAAAGAGGCATTCGAAGTTACCCGATTTAACGCCTGTTGAGCTTCGTTGAACAGGTAGTGTGCTTCCACCTCGTCCATCTTGGCCTGGTCCTCTTCAGTCACCAAGCAGCAAAGATAGTTGGCAACTCCCACGGGGGCAGAGAGAACCCCGGAGTCCTCCGGAATAGACATAATGATTGATCGCTTCCGGTCAGGATCTACACTGGAGCTGGGAACCAGTCCACTAATCTCAGACTTTAGGAAGACCCGCTGGCTCCCAAAGACGGTACCTTCTTTGGTACTGGTAAGTCACCCAACCCGGTGACATCCTCTGAGGCGTAATACATCGAAGAAGTTAATGAAAGAATTTGTCGCCCCTTGAGGCCCCTTGTTTGAGCATTCTTTCAGCATATGGGCCTCATTGATCATGAGTCGGTAAATAAAGGCGACCCGGAGAGATCTATCACACCAAGTGCATCCTTCGTGGAACTTTCCTCTGATCGAGAATTACCGGATATGGTCTCCTTGTCGACCTCCCCGGCTCGGGGCAAAATGGCCTCGTCCCTTCCTGGTTCGGGGGCTTCGACCACTGCCTCTTCATCGGCCACCCTGGTTTGAGGCAGTTCGATACCTCTTCTCACGCGGTCATCAGCTCGGAAGCTTCATCTTCTTTGTCTTCAGACTCGTCCCTCAGTCGATTTAGTGAGTCCGATGGGACCTCCGAGGCACTGTACTTTCCTTGGATTTGCGCATCAGCCTCCTTTTTGATTTTTTCTTCTCCAGGTTCGGGGAACTCGAAGCCCTTTTTCTTTCCTTCTCTTTATCCTGCCTTGGAGCAGATGGTTCAGGGAGAATGTCTTCATCACCGAATAGAGGCCTCATTCAACATCTTTGGGAAGACCTGTAAAGGAAGAAAAAGTGAGAAGGAGCGTGGCAGGAAAACTAAGTGTTATTCATTCAGCAGAGGAATCTCACCATGGGAACGAACCTCTCATCGGCCCTTTGAAAGTTCGCGCCACACGCACTCGAAATAGGGCTTCTGTGACACGATGCCCTCGACCCACTCCTTGAGTCGAGAAACTGCATCCAGCATCCGAGCTACAACTGCACCACAAAACATCAATAAGAAAGGAGGGAAAGGAAAAGCAATAAACGAAATCTTAAAGGCAAGGTAATACTTACGTTTCATGTTCCATTTCTCGGTAAATGGCATGTCCTCGGCCAGGATTAAATCTGAGGTCTTCACTCGAATGAATCTGCCCAACCAGCCTCGATCCCGATCCTCGTCTATGCTCAAGAATGGGGCCTTACTGACCCGACGGTCAAGTTTTATTAATCCCCCTTGATAGAGTCGGGGACTGTACAGATGCATGAGGTGATCGATGGTGAAGGGACACCCCTCAATTTTTTTTACGAATAAGCGGAGGAGAATTACTATCCTCCAGAAAGAAGGATAAATTTGACCGAGGGTCACCTCGTACCTCTTACAGAAAGCGATGATGACTGGGTCCAAGGGGCCCAACGTGAAGGGGTAAGTGTAAACACTTAAAAAACCCTCCATGTGGGTAGTAATCGCTTCCTCGGGCGTAGGCACCACCATGTGCTTACCAACCTAGTTAAAAGTCCTCCTTGATCTTGGAGAGGAGGCTGTCGGTAATCGAGCATATATATCTCGAGACCGGCTAGCAACGACCCGGTACCGAGGAGGTTTTCTCGACCTTGAAATCAGCACCGGTCGGGCACCCCGCATGAATGAACATCTTGGGGGGAGGGGGCTCCGGTGTCGTTTCCTCAGTAGCAGTAAATGAAAAATTTTCCTCTTCAGCCGGTCGCGAGGCAAAAGGAGTTTCTTTTTGGGGGAACGGACTCTGAGGTCTTCGCCATTTCTTTTTCTTTTTTTGGAAAGTTAAGGGAAAAAAGGAAGTTAATAGGATATGCTTGATAATTTGGGATAAAGAACAGAGGTTCTTATAAAGTGATTTCAAAGTAATCAGAAAATTGATGTTTGGGAATATTGAAAAATTTCTGAGGTACGAGGGCAGAAGTTTTGAAAGTAAAGTTTGAATGAGGTAATGAGGTGGTATTTATAGCTTCTCGGCAACTGTTCATATCTGGGAGTGGCCGACCGGCAACTGACAGGAATTTAATGCCATTAAGACTTGAATAACGAGACATTTTGACTGTTTTGTCGTTTCTTTCAAAAGAAATATCGAGATTAGGATCGGAAGTTCATGTCATTACTTGTTGTCTAATCTTCGAAAATGAGGGGACTATCTGTATACGGTCGAAGTAGAGCTCGACTACAACTTGGTAGATTTGGCTTAGAACGTGGCGACCACGGATTGGAGATTGACCTCGAGTCTCACCGAGCTAGAACCTAAGGTCGGAAGACCTGCCTTCGAGGAACGTTGACTCCGGTATCGACCTTAGCCTCGAGCGAGCTCGGAAATAACAAACGGAAGATCGAAATATCCACGACCAAGCGGATATTACGGCAGGAATCTCGGCGCATATCAGCAAGAAACTGACAATTAACAAATCAAGAGATTTTTACCTTTTATAGAAATGTACCTAGAGTATGACACCTCTACTATATAAAGGGGGTCTGTTAATTTATTACATGCATTGCTACACGCATCCCAAGGCATTATAATATAATTTTTTTTTCTACAAGCTACTGTTCTTCTGTATCTTATATCGTTTGAATTGCATCCAGTTCAAGTGAGACTTACTTTTCAAGGCTATAACTGTTCAAGTCATACGGTTTGAATTTACTTTATCGCTGTTCGCTTATTTATAATTCAATTTATTGCTTTGTGTCAAATTAATCCGCGTATCCTTAAGACCACTTATAAATTCAATTGTTATCTGATTTTGAGGGTAAACGAAGACACGTGATATGTACCTTATTCAGATTGTTATGAAAATCACGGTTTTTTCAAATCGAACTCAAAGTTTTATGCTTAATAAAGATTCTTGGATACATATGGTTGTTATGCATCGTTTCATATTGTATTGTATTGTGTCGTACTTTATTGTTTTAATGTATACAATATTTGGATAGATTGTATTGTTTGTCGTCGTTTCATGATACCACATACACCAACGATATGAAGAATGAACTTGCGATATTATAAGAAAAAGTAAGGTACGAGGTAGAAATATTATGTAAAAAGGTAAGAGTAACGGATAAAATAGAATTATTTAATAATATGGAAGGGCAAGATGAGGAAAAAAAAAGGTAACGACGCGACCACACCAAATCGGTCGTTTAATAAAGTGAAACTTTTCGTTATTACATAACGATGAATTTAACGATACGATACAATAAAGTTTAAGTAACAATCAAAATAAGTATTGTATTTAAAGTAATAATACGCGCAACGGGTCTCTCGCGTTGATTTGATTTCTTCTTCTTTAGTGGAGAGCATATTGATTTGATTTCTAGTGCGTCTCGTGTTCTTTAGGTGATGAAGATCAAGCGAACTTTTGTTTTGATTTCTTTAGTTTGATTAATAGGTTGTGTTCTTTTTTGACATTTATATGTGCAACAGAAGTAAAACTGACAACTAGAGAGGTGATCTTGATACAAAGGAATATAATTATTAAGTTATAATACCTTATCATATTGAATAAAAGTTTGCGCAATGGCATAAGCCGTTATGCTAACAAAATCATACTCGACTTAATATGTGCATGTTCTACGGTAAGATCTTTTATAACAATATTCTTATATAACAACACTTCATTATAAATACCAAATTAATTCGGAACCAAATTTGATGTTAAGTTAAAATATATGTTCTCGTTAACAACAATTTTGTTATAAATAGAATTCTATTTAAGGTGAATGTCTACATTTTACAGAGATCTTAGTGTTTGTTACTTGGTGGCTAAGTCACTTTGCTACATTTAAGGGGTTCTATTTCATTGTAATTGATCTCAAATCAATAAGAATTATCTCTTATTTCATCACAAATTTGCTATAACATTAAAAAAATATCTGGAACAAACGAGGATATTATAGAGAGATTTGACTGTATATATTTCTTTAAAGCACAAAATTCCTAGTTTCTACGGTCAGTACTTTGACTGTATATTAAATAAGAGATGCATAAAAAATCTGATTCCAAGTATCAGGAACTCCAGCAAGGCACCAATGAGTACAATCCATGCCTTTAAAAGCATTGTATTTGCTAGGATGTCCATCTTTTCTGAGTTGGGAGAGTTTTGTTATGTCAAGTAAAAATACTGGTTTTGAAATATTACTCAACACTTGTTTCACTATTCCTACAGCAACTGGTAAGCCACTTGGATATGTTGATCCATTTACTGGACTTGTTTCGTTCAAGCAATTGTTCACATTAGGTTCACCCCAATCTGATCCACTGAACATCCATTATAAAATAATTAGCAGTAATTAAAGATATAAATTACAAGAAAAAACAATATTGACTTAAGACCCGTTTGGTCATAGATTCCCAAATATTTTTCGAAAAAACTGATTTTGGTGAAGTTTGATGTGAAATTAAAAATGTGTTTGGACATGAATTTTGAGGCAGGTTTTGACATGTTAAAAAATATTCTTCTTTTTTTTTTTTCAAGCCAAAAAGTCCAAAATGGTCATGATTTGGCGCAAAAAGCAGGTGCTCGTCAACGATGAAAGCTGTTGAACTTCAGACTCGAGCGATGAAAGAGGGCTAGGCCGAGATCATAAGCTATATTTGGGATTTGGAGTTTTGATTTTCAAAATCTCCCAAAAACTAGATTTATTCTATAAACAAACACATATTTGAATTTTTTTTTCCAAAACTTATGGCCAAACACCTACTTAATATTATAGCCCAAAAAAGTAGTACTAAATAAATAAATAAAATAAAAATACTTACTGGTAATGGGCTGGAGATGCTCCTTGAAAGAAAACTTTGGTTTTGTTTGTATCCACATCTGTTTCAACCCATTTGGCCCATGTATTTAGTCCAGCCCGGAAAGCTTCTACCCGGTCCATATCTTTCGATATTTTGCCACCAACTTCAATAAAATCCCACCTTCAACCAATATTCACATGTCGTGAACTTATATTTCTTTAATTAAGAATAATAATAATTAAAATAAATAAAAAAATAAAAAAAGCAATTCAGTGCACTAAACTCGACTATGTATGGATTCGGTGAAGGGCTAGATCATATTAAACATATTATACAAATTGTTTACTTGTACCAGTGACTTAGTCACAAAGCGGTAAGTCTTACTAATAGACCAAGACTCCTTTTAGTGGAATAAAGTTAAGAGCAGAAAGAAATTAAAAAGATATGAATGTTGATGAACATACGGTTGTTGGGGTCCTCTTGTTGAATACCAAAGCCAAGTATTGAAAATCAACAAGTCAAATTCCTTCCAAATTTGTCCATTTTTAATTGAATCGAGTTTCAACACTCGTCCCATAGGTTCAACTTCAACGTCTACTAAAAGGTTCGAATGAAATAATATGACTTGAACTCCATAATCCTATAATTTAAAAAAAACGATTTTAGTGTTCAACAACACATACACACATAATATTTGATGTAAAGAATATTTTCTTATTCGACTATTTTGAATTCACGCCGCGAGTATTATAATTTATACGTACAGAATTTGCATAAATAAGAAACGAGCTTTACCAGAAATGTGACAGTGACATTTTCCTTATATATTTCTTGATTGAATTTTGCATCTGGGACTGCAGCATTAAGCAAGCAGAGAAGGGATTCAAAATTATTAAGACTCAACGAATCCCCAACATACATAATCTTCTTTCCCTTAAATCTTGTCAAGAAATCTTTGCCATCAAATCTACAAATAATCCAAAAAACAAAAAGAAATCAACAACGGAATGAAACATGTGCAAAACATTTTTTTGTTATTGGTCATAGATTTCAACAAACATAATTAGCATCATGTCCTACCCCCCCCCCCCCCCCCCCCCCACCACAACACACACACACTCACCACTTTGATATTTATCCTTTGTGAAGAAATTAAAATTTTAGTCAAACTTCATTTATAATTAGGAAAACGTTTTAATTAATATCTTTATCAACAAGATACCATGTTGTAATTCCTTGGTCTAGTAGGCAGGGGCGGCGAGAGGGTGAAGCCACTAAAGGGGTGGTACCAAACTTATTGAGCCGCCTCTGCTAGTAGGTTAGGCCAGTTCATTTTAGTTTTCGAACATGAATAGGTAATGCTCCATTGTTGCCTTCTAAATATTCATTTTATTGTGTCCGGCGAGCTTGTGCACACCTCGACTAATTTTACAGGATACTTACTATTTCCCACCAATAACAAATACCAGATAACTTTATCCACCAAGACGTGAATAAATAGGATAAAATCACCTAGTAGTTTTAACCTGTGTTTTCCCAAAAAAGATTTGATGCTTTAGAATCCATAGTATTATTTCACTTCCTTTGAATATCTAACTTTTTTAAACAATTGCAAACAAAGTATTTTCTTCCATTCATTTTATATTGCAATCGGGTACAAATTTTAAGGGAAAAAATTGCTCACGAACCATATCAAAAGTATCCTTAGAACGGTGTCTTAAATATCTTATGTTATTTATATGACGACGACAAAATAAAAATTAAAAGTCAAAGATAGATATATATATATATATATATATATATATATATATATATATATATATAAAGTTTAATTGCTATACATTGTCATCACAAGAAATCTTTACACAATCAAAGTCACTTCTAAGGTAAATTGTTTTTTAAAGTAATTGGTGGTAACTTGGTTTGACTAATATACTATCACAAGTCAAACTATACAAGTAGTGTGTCAAACTTTTAAATTATCAGTGTATATAATTTAGGGACATTTATAAATCTCATTCGTTTTTTAAACTGCTATAAACAAAATTATGCTATCAATGTATATATACTAGTTTTAGTGTACGTGTGTTGCACGTATTTATCGCGTCAATCAATAAAAATTATATACAAAAAGAACAACTTGTTGTATGAGTACCCCATACATGAAGTACATGACTTTAAAAAAATTACATAAATACTTATAAAATACATAGGAAAAAGTGTAAATTCTTAAAAATGATCAATATTGATCCGATAAATCTTTCCCCATATACCTCAGATACCTTGTTGTGACTTCAGATTTTGCCTCTAATATTGGAGTCATGCTCAAAAAGATTTTAAAGGATGAGGAGAATTTATTTAATATTTGTTCTAATATAAAGATATCTTCGTTTTTAAGTAATTATATTCGGATTTCCTCCATAGTTTAACTAAAGAATTAATAAATAAAATTTTAACTGATTTCAAAATTATAATGTTAAGATTTAGTTTATCTTTAAGCATAACTTTTTGTATCGAAAATTGCTGATAACCAAGGAGGTAAAAGGAAATTTAAAGGGTCAAAGACATACTGTTATATATCGAGAGAATCAAATTAACATAATTTCACACAAAAGGAAAACCTATGTACTTTGCTAGCTGGTTTATTATTTCAACATTTCTATTTTAACAAATAATGTTTCCTTGCATGTATATATCCAGAAAGCATACGATTGGGTTGTACAGTAGAATTAAAGCAAAAAAGAAAGTGCTTTTATAATAGTTAGAAGTATCACTCTTCTTTTCTAATGCAACTATTCCGTTAACATTATTTTGACTTTCAACCAAAATTTGTATGTACTTTTATTATTTTTGACCAGCTAGTTATTTGCAAATCTTTTCCACTTGAAATGCTTTAACAATCACCAACTTTCATATATACACATATATGTAGAATTGAGAGGCTGGATGCATGAAGCGATAATTCAGTTCCATTGGCCTTGTTAGTTTTTTTTTTATGCAGATCTACAAGATTTGAGAAACACCAAACTTTTTTGTTGTTTCAAAGCAACTTTTCAGAATAATTTTTGGTCTTTTTCCCAATAAAAAATTGGAATATATTGAATAGCATGTCAAAAATATTGTCAATCATAACCAATTAGTTTCATCATAGCACGAAAGTCTCAAAATCTTAAGGAGATTTGTGATTTATTCTTCTAAGAATAACCTCATAATCAATTATTCTAAAAACGAAAAATAATTCTTCGAAAACCATATAAAAATATTAAAAACAAGACAAAAATCACCAAAGGTTGAAATAATTTTTATAGAACGACAAAAAAATAACATAGAGAACTCACCTACTAAGGAGCATTTTCTTATCTCATTTGCAAAATGACGCGAATCGAGAAGTTCTTTTTTTATGGTCCTTATCCATCGAGATGTAAGATGTTATCCCTTATACTATACTAACAGAGTAACAGTCTAACACAATCCTAGAAAGAGTAAAAGCCTTGAACTTGAGTAGGAAGAAATTGTGGGAATTTATGGCGGAAATTGAATTTCAAGGACTCAAACATACCGTCCTTTAGCCAAAATAAACGTCTTTAAAGGAAATAATTATTTTGAATTTAATTATGAAAAACTATCGTATATGTTTTTTTGATTTTAAGTTCCTAAATATTAGGAATTTCTACCAAATCAAACAACGAAAGATTTAATAATTAAAAGTCCTAAAAAACTTAAATTACGCTTTTATTCAGGGTAAATTTTTTTTCTTTTAAAGACTAAAAAACGCGAACGACATTTTCGCGATTTTAATATAGTATAGATAAATATATCCTCACCCTTTATAAATCAAACTAAAAAGCGAAGAAAATATTATTATATAAAACGAAACAAATGGAGTACTATTTGTTTTGTTCAGGGGAGAGAGACAGAGAGATGAACCTGGGCAAGGCACAACCAGTGGGCTGCCATTTATATTTAAGGTATTCAAGATTAGGTTTGCCAAATTTGATGCAGTCAAATTCCTTCCTTATGAATGGACATGCTGTTGAATTATACAATGGATATGAATTATCAAATATCCAACTTCCTTCAAATAAATCACAACTCTTTATCTCTGCATTGGATTCTGATGAGCAAAGCACAACAGCAGCAGCAGCAATAAGAAGAAGAAAACTAAACTCCTCAAAAATTGCTTTCCCCATTTTTATTCTCAAAAGAAGAAAAAGAAAACAGAGAGAATTATGGTGGAAAGATGTAGCTTTAGCATTATATATGTGTAGGTAGCAATTACAAATAAGGCAAGTCATTTATTTAACGGGTTTTATTTTATAATTAATAATTTTAATTAAAAAGAATCTACTTCAGTGTCTTTCTCAGTCAGTTTCAGATGTGGCGGACGTGTTAAGCCAAGTTTAAAAGATCATCTATAGTAAGACAGGAGATTACCGTAATTTCCCTATCAGGAGATGATTTGTAATAATTGACTCTAATTAATGAATTGTGTTTACATTATATATTGATAGTATAAATTCAACCTGATCGTGTATATTAATTGTATTATTAGCAGTTACTCCCTTTGTTCATATTTACTTGTCAGTTTGCCAAAAATAATTATTTCAAAATAATTGTCATTTGAAAAGTAAAGAAAGTATTAATAATTTTTTCTAATTTTATCCCTAGCATTAATAGATTGAGCATTTATAGGATAAATAAAGATAAAAGCGTCAATAAGGCTAAATTAGTCAAATAAATCTTTGTATTAATATTTTCTTAGAGGGAGTTTAAACGACTAATATGAAAACTAAATAGGAACAGAGGGAGTACAAAAAAATTTAAAATAAATATCAGCTATTAAGTGATAAAATTTATATATAAGATTTTTTTTGTATTTATTGATTTAGTTTGAATTTAAAGTACCAATAAATCTTTCACTCTTTTCTCCTCCCTTTTCATGCACTTTTACGGAACGTGTATAGGAGAGGTTGTGGGAACCAAATGAAAGTACTATTAAATAAATGGAACTTTTGGTATGTTGCTAGTTGTCTTAACCCATTTTTGTATGTGAATTGAATGAGATACTACTTAAAAAGCAAAACCAAAAGTCGCTTTTTGATCGGTGCGTGTGGGCAGGAGTGGCAAACGGGTGGGTCGAGTCAGACATGGTTCGGGTTGAAAACGGGTAATGAAAAAGCGGACAAATTATTCGACCTGACTCATATTTAATAGGGATAAAAAACGGATTAACCGACGGATAATATGGGTAACCATATTATTCATGACTTCTTGCATATGATCACTTTTGTGAGAATTCTTAGTCTCCCTAACTAGAGGAACCCCCAATTTGAGGCTTTACAAATGTAAAAGTTAGACCTATTGGTTATCCATTTTCAAAATGGATAATATGGTTCTTATCCATATTTGACCCGTTTTTAAAAAGTTCATTATCCAACCCATTTTTTTAGTGAATAATATGGGTGATTAATTATTTTATTTTAACCATTTTGTCACCCCTGCGTGTGGGTATAGAAATGAGCAAACAGTATGTTAAAGCACCAATAAAGATTAAGGTGAAGTGGTAAGTATTCACATGGCGGACCTAGAGCATTGAATATGGATTTTGGGAACCCAATAACTTTTGCGTAGATCCTATATTTATATAATGAAAATATGAAATCAACTAAATATTGTAAATATTTAACTGTGAACCCAGTAGTTTTTGCATATTAATTTGAGATACGGTAGGAACCCGTAAACTTCAAATCATGGATCAACCTCTGAGTTTACATTCATTCTTAATAAGAGGTATCGGGTTCGAGCTCTGAATATGAAATCATTGTTATTGGGAAGCGCTTTACCCTCCAATATAGAACTTTTCATGATGAATTCGAATTTAGTCGGACCACAATGCTAGTACCGACACCGAATGAAAAAGAAAAAAGGTTAAATTTGTTAAAGCAAAATGACTTGAGGCGAGGCAAGGCTGGATCTGTGATTCACATGGCAAACACCTCACATTGAAGGACCCCCACCACCACCACCACCACCAAACCCCCCCC
>NC_031989.1:56108493-56134881 GCF_001879085.1 Nicotiana attenuata
AAAAAAAGAAGAAGAAGAAGAACCACTCCACTCCCTATTATTTATTGTTTCTTGCTCTCGAATATCTGGTTGGCTACAAGTAGCTTCACTAAGAAGCACAAACAGAAATTCAAAACATTAATCTGTTTTAACAATAATCAACACTTGTAAAATGTTGGAATTTACCAGTAGGACGATGTTAATAAAATGTTGATCTTATTCTCATGAACCTAAATCTAAATGAATGTTAGGAACATAAATGTAATTACATTTGTTAATTTACATGATTAGGCTTTGTTTCAGAATATGTGTGCATTTTTATTTAAGTTTTTTTTTTTCCTTCAAAATTTTACGGTGTTTGAGTCTCCGGCTAATATGTAGAGATTATCACGTGATAATTAGTACTACAAAAATTGTTACGCGTTGAATATGCGGGAATTGTTACGAAACTTAGCTCAAAGTAACAATATAGAACAATCAAATAGACAACAATGTAGAGAGGAAGAGAGAAGAGAATCTTATTTCTTCTATGTATTCAAGTGTATACAATGTGATGCCAAAACCCTCTATTTATTACATAGAGGCATACAAAAGAATGCCATAAACATGACATTAAACATTTGAGATCATGGAGGAAGATCATGGGGAGGTTATGGAGGTGTGAGAGTTACAACTACAATGGTGAGAAGTAGTGGGAGTTATCTACATAATGGAGAAGAGTAGTGGGAGTAACTTCTTTAGGAGTTATAGACATCCACTACAAAATAATATTTCATAACACTCCCCCTTGGATGTCTATAGATAATGTGCCTCGTTAAAACCTTACTAAGAAAAAACCCTGTGGGAAAAAAATCTTAGTGAAGGAAAAAAGAGTACACATATCTTGTAATACGCATTATTTGCTGCCTCATTAAAAACCTTGCCAGAAAAACCCAGTGGGATAAAATATTAGCTAAGGGAAAAAGAGTACAACGCGTATTTGCCTCCCCCTGATGAAAACATCACTTTATTCTTCGGAGACGACGAATTCCAAGCTTGTATAACAACTTCTCTAATATTGAGATCCGCAATGTCTTGTGAAGAAGTTTGTCAAATTATCACTTGAATAAATTTGTTGAAGAACTTTGGTGAATGTGCTTTATTTTGTCTCCTTCGATAGTCCTTCTGTCAATTGATATAAGCAAACAACATTATCTTCAGTATTATTGGAATCTTCTCTTCAAAGTCAAGTCACATGTCTATTGTGTGTTGAGCCCCTTGCTTTATCAGTTGCTTATCTTGGCATGACTTGAATAAGTATCAACAATTAACTGCCTTGTAATATGATAATATGGCAGTACTCTCACATGCAAATAGAATGTTTGAAGAACGAACTTCAGAAAATGCCTGCATTTACATAACCAACAAAATCTTGGCGATATTTGTTAGAATAAACATATCTAAATCAAGTATTCCTTTTGAAATATAATACTAATTGTATTCCAATATCTCCACATTGAAATAAAACTATATCTTGCTAGCATATTGTTATACTCATGGTTCTAGCCAGATATATTAGTGCACCAATTGCACTAGACACAAAAATAAATCATGTACGCCATGATCGCTCTAATCTACATAAGGATCTGCCGAAGATTTATTTAATAAATTTCTTGGGAACCTTAATATGCTTCAGAACAATTTAAATCATTCAAGGATTTTCATTATATGCATATCAAATGTATTGTCAGACCCCCAACAGGAGAACATGTCTCCTAATACCAGGATATTTACGAAAATTTTGTGCCACAAGTCGTCTTTATGTCTATCGACTTGATTTTTCATTTCACTTTCAGGTGTGGGGACTATCCGTCCAACTTCACATTTTTCAGGTGAAGTCAATTTCATTGCATATTTTTCATTTGGCCAATCATTTATCTGTCCAAATTCCATGACAGATTTAAGCTCAAGATCCTCGTCAATATTAATAATATTGAGCGCTACATTATAGTAACAACATCGTCAACGATCATTTTACATTGGTTCCATCATCGCATAATAAGACATAACTTATCGAGATCTCATTATTTTCAGGTACCTGAGCCTCTCCCATGAGGTCGTATAAAATGTTATGTCATGGTGCTCTTATAAAGCACTTGCCTCCTTATTATGACCATCTTGAACATTTGCTCCTCTCCTTCTTCAAGGAGTTTTATCTTTGGAACCGATTAGTCTATTACGCTTCAAGAGTTCCATAGACTATGTCCATCATGGACTTTATTCTATTAGGAGCATTAGTAGCTGAAATTTGACATTTAGTTTGGGCCAGCAAATGCGCATGGAAATATTTTGCAAATGAATTATCACTTGAACTTCAAGTTCATATTTTCTTGTACGAGGATCTAATGTACTCATAATAATTCATTCCATGTATTACTTTTTTTTCAGCTGCTCATTTTCTCCCCCTAATGTTGGGATCACCAACATATATCCCCAACCTTCATTGAGACCAATCTTTGTGCATTGTGGTGGCATAATTAAATCATATAGTACATCCATATTTCTAGATGAAAATATTTGGATCCTGACCCTGAACCAATTGTGATGGGGAGAATTTATCATAACTTGTTGGCTAGATGCGTACAAGTGCTGTTGTATATTAAATAATATACTTAATACAAAATTTCTATTTGGAGTTTTGTTCTCATAACCAATGGTTTAGCTATATTTGGAGGCATACAATTTCTGCTAAACCAACTTGGATTTAAACCACCATTATCAAGATAAATTATCATAATCTATATTCTGGAACTGTGCTCTAATAATTTGAGCAAACAACCTTGCAAAAACCAAAGTGCAAGTTGATAACAAACGCACATGTGACCATACAATAGATGCATCTATTAAAATCATATAATAGTAAACGATCCACATGGCAGGTGATTGGGCCCATACATATATACACCTTTTATTCGTTCCAGATATCAAGGGATTCAATCCCAACCTTAACTGGTATATCATGAGAAAAAAAACATCACAAGAGAATTCTTAAAGAATCTTCTATTTCTTTAATATATTCCAATGTGAATTCTCAATCAATTTTCACATCATAATTGAACCAGGATGGTCAACCGGTCATGCCAACTAATATTTGTTTCAATAAACCTCTAGTTTACTTATGGCACGTGATTCCATCACGATGCTTATACATCTGTAGTACAAATAGAAGAAAAATCGAGTAACCTTTCATATTTACCCGGTATGAATATAGTAATATGAAGATATTCAATCTTCCTTTCATTTATAGTCTCAATATGCCAACCATTTTGGCTAATATATTTGAAACTCAAAAAGTTCCTTTTTGAGACTTACTACCACCAATGCCATGAATAATTTTATTTATTCCGGTAGTAACAAATTCGCTCTTTCGGAGCTCTCAATAATTTTGTACTACAAGATCTTTTATACCACTATCCAAGTGGTGAATTTTTCCTCCACGAAAAAAATTATCTTATCATTGTCACAATCAAAAACATTATAGACAAGACTCATTTCTTGCTTTACTTTTGCCTTTAATAACTTTTTATAAGGCATGGTAAAATATTTTTGGCGTACCACGTGTACGCGATCAATGACATATTCATGTGACCATATTGTAATATTCATTATCTTTATTTCTCTCAAACCTCCCTTAGAGGTGAGTTGTGGTATAATCCAACCATGCATAAGCACATTCTTATGCATAATTTTTATCACATATATATTTCAGCATTTACTTTCAGGAATGAGCCTGCATTTACAATGCTTATCACAAGTCACATTTTCAACGAATGGACTATAATCATATGAACGTGTCTCGTATTAACAGACCACATTGATACATATTCCTTCACCTTTGAAGGACCATTTTGAAAACCCTTATCATTCCATTTTTACAATTACCATAATGATGACTGTTATTATTTGATCTTTGGCACGCCCACGTTCATTGGTCAACCACTTGTCTTTATTTTGACTTATTATACACCATTGTCACATTCACTTCAAGAATGGAGCAAATCAAGTGGGACAAACTTTATGCTTTTTCATGAAAAATATATTATTTTTCTTTAGTCATCATTATATCATCAATATGGTGCATTGGGACTCAAACCCAATGCCTTATCCATATAAAGGCATGTTAGGACATAATGCATTGGGACTCGAACCCAACTACTTATTATCATGGTGCACTAGGACTTAAACCTAGTGTCTTACCCTCAAGGTACGATGAGACTTGAACCCACCGTCTTACCCTCAATCAATAGCATAATAGACCAAAATACAATTGAGGCTCATCCTCGGTACTCTAAATCACTTACCCACGGGGCCACATATAATGGTTATGAATAAAACCATTATGTTATAATAATTTTATAAACATTAGTACTTCATCAATTTATNTTTGATCAATGGCACGCCCATGTTCATTGGTCAACCACTTGTCTTCATTTACTTATTATGCATTGCTACCACATTCACTTTAAGAATGGTGCAAATCAAGTGGGACAAGATTCATGCTTTTCCATGAAAAATATATTATTTTTCTTTAGTCATCATTATGTCATCCATATGGTGCATTGGAACTCAAACCCAATGCATGACCCATATAAAGACATGTTATGCCATAATGAGTTGGGACTCGAACCCAACTTTTACAATCATGGATCATCAGGACTCAAAACCCGATGTCTTACCCTCATGGTGCGTTGGGACTTGAACCCACCGTCTTATCCTTATATAATGTTTATCACAAATGGTCCGATTCACATCAGAGAATGGAATATAATTTTATGTAGCCACACAGTAGAATCTATCATAAAAATAAGCAAAATAGAAATGATAAGAACTATTATCAATAAAAATATGATAAAGTACAAACTCGTGTGCTAGTATCCTACATATAAATATGTCAATAAGAGAATCACCATGTAGCGTTATTACTATGTGATGTATTACTGCATACTAATGCATGATTAAATAAAATGCACACAAGAATTGAAACACATAACTAAATATACTTAACTTAAAAAAAAAATCTTAAGTAATAACTATTGCTAGCATATTCTGTTTTAATACAGATGATGTCAAAATAGACTAGTAAAACATAGTGATATCACTTTGTCAATTATCAGCATAAAAATATTGCACCTAATTAGATTAGGCCATCGATCTTAAAAGTCCTCGTTAATACACAACATGGCCAGAATGCTTTTTAATGTTTCACAAAGATCTTTTAATATCATGGAAAATCAATGATAGCATGATGTTATAATTGTACAAGATCAATTTTAGAACTAGGAACAAAGTTAGTGGACATATACAGCCATACGAGCATTAAAACTTAAAATCAAAGCTTAGTTTTTTCTAAACAAAGCAACTACAAATCTTAAATTTTAACATAAGCTAAATACACAATTTATGGTATAATTTGAAAAATAATACTCCCTGGATAATAGAGGCAAACTAAACATTATATGGCATTCGTAATAATGCCCATATTTCCATTGGTTCAACCAAATTGGTTCAAGGTTGTCAACCATTCATATCTTCTAGGTTGATTAAAGCTTCGTGCTGATAACGTATTACGAAACTTAGCTCAAAGTAATAATATAAAACAAGAAGATAGACAACAATGTAGAGAGAAAGAGAGGAGAGAATCTATTTCTTCCATGTATTCAAGTGTATACAATGTGATGCCAAAAACCTCTATTTATAGGATTACATAGAGGCATACAAAAGAATGGCATAAACATGACATTAAACATTTGAGATCATGGAGGAAGATCATGGGGAGGTTATGGAGGTGTGGGAGTTACAACTATAATGGTGAGAAGTAGTGGGAGTTATCTACATAATGGAGAAGAGTAGTGGGAGTAACTTCTTTAGGAGTTATAGACATCCATTGCAAAATAATATTTCATAACAGGAATTACTTATTCAAGGACATTTTCGCATTTACATATTCTTATCCAGCTATTATTAATATACATATTCTTATTTTATGTTCTATCTGGCATATTAATAGAAGTATATAAATTCTTGTATTGTAATAGTGATAAGTCGAGTGTCTTATTTGTCGTACATAATACAAGTGACTGCATACGCTCTGTTACGCGACGCCTTCCTGAGATTCCTTGGAAGGGCGACGTAAGGCTAAGCAACTAATGTCAGTGCAGTTACTGTCCGCCAACTGAGGTCCCTTCCGTATGCTAGACGAGATTGTCAGTGCCGTACGGGAAAACCAATGTCAAGAGCAATTGAGAGAACAGAAATGAGAATTGAGAATGAAAGAAAGCTTGATTGCATTAATGAAAGCTATTACAGAAAAGCAACACGGTGTCGAGGGGGAGAGACACCAGTACAGAGAATTGTTTGCTTGCAAGAAAGTTTGATTGCTTGATCCCCCCTAATAATGCTTAAAAAAAATAAACCAAAGCTACAAGACTAGACTTGACTAAGCTAGAGAAACATAATGGAAGTACATGAAATAAAACTACTCTATATTCACAATGAAAAGGACTTAGTTTTCTACAAGGCAGAAACATGTTCGTTGTCAGCAGCATTGTCTTTGGCATCACGGTCTGTGCGCACGACGTTGTCTGCGTGCACGGCGCTGTTGGCATCTGCTTGCAGCTGGGCGCTAGCGAGGGATATCGGTGGGGCGACAGAGGCACATGCGCGCTTGTCACTTGGCACGGCCAAGACCACGAGACCGCCCGTGGAGCTAGGCGTTGGGAGGCTTGCTAGGACACCACGGGGCGCGCCCAAGGGGTCATGGGGCATGGCTGGAAAGCAGCCTATAACATTCTCCCCCACCTGAGTTGGCGATGTCCTCGGTGCCTTACTTGCAAGATAATCATCAATTAGGCTCTTGCTTTGAGGTTTGTTCCCCTCTCCCAAGTATTCTCCTCTGCATCACAGCCCTGCCATTCCACCAGAACTCTTGGTAATCTTTCCTTGAGGCATGAATCACTCTATCATCAAGGATAGCTTCAACACGCCTTTCCTGGTTGAATTGGGGCCTCGAATACTGGGTATTGTGAGCTAGCTCCGCGAAGGATCCTCCGTGTCTTCCCAAAAAGGTTTCAGAAGGCTAACATGGAAGACGAGAAGAATTTTCCACCAAACTGGAGTATCCACCCGGTATGCAACTTTCCCAATGCGCCTTTCAATGGACAAAGGTCCAATGTATTTTTGCAATAGACGAGGGTCATGGACCCCCGCAAATAAGTACCGCTTTGGGATTTTGACCATCACTTTGTCTCCTACTTGGTATTCAACAAAGCGACGATTTTGATCAGCATGCCTCTTCATCCGCTTTTGGGCTTTGACGAGATAGCTCCGCACTATCTCCAAATTTTGCTTCCATTCTTTTGAGAAGCTAGCATCTCAAGGAGATTTTGACATGTTTGGTGCATTCACGGTGTGTGGGAGTAGCGGTTGCTGTCCGGTAACAATTTCAAAAGCGCTTTTGTTGGTACTAGAGCTCTTTTGTGAATTGAAACACAATTGAGCAGCATCCAGAAGCTTCACCCAATTCTTCTGTGATCCGGTTACAAAGTGGCGGAGATATTCCTCCAACATGCCATTGAACCGTTCCGTCTGGCCATCAGATTGCGGATGAAAACTTGAGCTGTGACTCAATTTTGACCCAAGGCACTTAAAGAGTTGGGTCCAAAAGTTGCTAGTGAAGCGTGAGTCGCGATCACTAATAATGTCTTTGGGCAGGCCCCAATATTTGACGACATGAGAGAAGAAGAGTCGAGTTGTATCTTCTGCTGATATATATTGTGGGGATGCGATAAGGGTAGCATACTGGGAAAACCGATCCACCACAACCAAGATAGTTGTGAGATCTCCGACCTTGGGCAATCCGGTGATGAAATCCAGGGAAACGCTTTCCCAAGGTCTCTTTGGGACAGCTAGAGGTTCCAAGAGTCCCGCTTGTGTCAAGCGGTCCGACTTGTCCTTCTGGCATACTAGACAAGTCTTCACATACCGAGTGACGTTATCGGCCATTTGAGGCCAATAATATGCACGGCAAAGTAACGCTATAGTGCGTTCTTCACCGGGATGGCCGGCCCACAGAGTACCATGACATTCCGCCAGAAGAGTCCTTCGCAGATCTCCTCCTTTAGGAACATAAAGTCGGTTCCCTTTCACTTTCAGAAAACCATCTTCCATGTAGAACTGGCGAGTCTTGCCCTATCCTACCAAATCAACCAAATACTATGCAGCATGATCCTTGATGAGTAGATCCTGTACCTGGTCCTTGTTGGAGGTGGCTACTTCGCTCTCCCTTAGGGTGGCGAGTAGGCACACCGATGCTAGATCAGCTCTCCGACTGAGCGCATCAGCAACATGATTGGTTTTCCCACTTCGGTACTCCAGGTTGAAGTGGAATTTAGCTAGGAGTTCCTGCCACCTGGCCTGTCGACCATTCAGCTTCGGCAGGGTCATGAAATGGCTAACAGCTGTGTTGTCTGTCTTGACCACGAACGGGGTCCACAGCAGATAGTGCCTCTAAAGGCGCAAGCAGTGGACGACAGCCAATAACTCTTTCTCATGGGCGGCATAGCGCTGCTCTGCATCCTTCAGCTTCCGACTCTTGTACGCTACAGGATGCCCTTCTTGTAGCAAGACTCCGCCGAGGGCATAGTCGGATGCATCCGTTTGTACCTCGAATGGCTTGGCCAAATCAGGAGGGCCAAGACTGGGCTACTAGACATAGCCGCTTTTAATGCGTTGAAGGCCTCCGCTCGCCTGGGTCCCCAATCCCAGGGCGTGACCTTCTTGAGGAGTTCTCTTAATGGCACTGCAATGAGGGAGTAGTTTTTCACAAATCGCCGGTAGAAGTTGCATAGGCCAAGCCTCAAGGCGTGTCCTTAGGCGGCGGCCAATCTGTGATTGCCTAAATCTTCTATTGGTCCATCTTGATCCGCCCTTCCTCGATGACATGTCCGAGGAAGTCAATTTGCTTTTGAGCAAAGGAGCACTTGGATAGCTTCGCATATAGTTCATGCTCCCGCAATCGAGCTAGGACCTTCAGCAAGTGCACCAGGTGTTTTTCCAATGTTTGGCTATATACCACAATGTTATCCAAGTAGACCACCACGAATTCGTCAATGTACTCTCAGAAGACTTGGTTCATGAGGGTGCAAAATGTAGTTGGGGCGTTGGTCAAGCCGAATGGCATGACCAGGAAGTCGTACGACCCATATCTTGTCACACAGGTCGTCTTGTGTTCATCACCTTCTGCAATCCGAACTTGCCAATAACCTGTCTTCAGGTCTATCTTAGTGAACACCGTCGCACCACCCAGTCTATCAAACAAGTCTGCCATTAGCGGAATAGGGTACTTGTTCTTCACTGTGATTTTGTTAAGAGCCCGATAATCCACACAGAGTCGCATGCTGCCATCATGTTTCTTTTGGAATAGAACAGGGGACCCGTATGGGGACTTGGAGCGCACAATGATCCATGTATCTAGCATTTCCGTCAATTGTCTCTGAAGCTAGGTGAGTTCGGGTTGTGACATTCTGTAAGGCGCCCGGGCGGGTGGCATCGCGCCCGGCACCAACTCAATTTCATGGTCCACAGTGCGCCTAGGTGGGAGTCGCTTTGGCATGTCTTGTGGCATGACATCTTCAAACTCCAGTAGTAGCTCCTTCACGGGTTGAGGAATGGGACCCGAGGAGCGTTCTATATCTTCAATGCAGAGGGTTGACAGGAACGTAGGGTCATGTCTTTTGACCCCCTTCTTTAACTGTAAGGCCGAGATGTTCTCAACGGCCATCTTCATGGGCATGCATAGGATAATGAAGGGCTTGGACCCATTTGTTCCCATCATCAGTAGCATGTCTGCATATGGTACGGGCATGGTGTTGGTTTGCCTTAGTAATTCCAACCCAACTATCAATTCGAAGTCATTTATGATCACCACTCGTAGGTTGCATTTTCCTTCGTAAGGGCCAAGCTTCACCGATACCTCTTTGGCTATTCCACCCACTGGCTGAGGAGGTGAGTTGATAGACTTGATACGACCTCTACCTTTTCCTACAACTAGACCAAGGCACTCCACCTGAGTCGAGGCTAAGTAGTTGTGGGTAGCACCCATGTCTATCATCGCCCGAATGGGCTGGCCATTCACCTTCATCTCGACGAACATTAAGGTCCTCTCTTGTTTAAGAGGAATCCCCTCATCCGCCTTCTTTTTCCCTTTCTTTGTGATTGGACATGGGTCCTTCGTCTTACAGATACCAGCACTGGTCTCCGCTAATGCCTCATAAATAGAGCCAACAATTGCATTGAAGGCACCTACTGGTTCAGTCTGGTCTGCATCCTCTGAGTCGTCATCAGTCCCATCATCAAAAGCTTGATGGGCATTCATCTGTGCATGTGGGTATTCATTGTTCCAATGTGGTCCGCCGTAATGACGGATCCTAAAGGAGGCTTTCTCCCCTGGTCATTGTTGTTTGACGCAGCACTATTGCTGCCTGAGGAGGGAGCCTTAGATTTGGTGGCACTCCGATCTCCCCCACTTCTGCTAGGGCCACTATTGCTAGGCTGGCCCCCTTTGAATCCCGCTCGGGTAGGCAGCAGAGGCCTATCCTTCCGAGCTTCCACTTGATAGTCCCCGAGGCATTCAGCTGCTTACATCGCCTTGGGTAGGGTATCTACCCTTTGTCTTTGCAATTACATATGGGCATAAGGTTTCAACCCTTCCAGGAAGGTGAAGAGCTTGTCTTTGTCCCCCATGTCATGTATGTTTAGCATGAGCGCAGAGAACTCCCGCACGTAGTCCCGCACTGATTTGGTCTGGCGGAGTTCCTGTAGCTTTCTCCTTGCATTGTATTCAACATTTTCGGGGAAGAATTGTAGGCGTATGGCTGCCTTCAGTTCTGCCCATGTCTCGAGAGCATCTTCACTGGCCCTGATGGCTTCATACTTCACCCGCCACCAGAGTTTTGCATCACCCTGAAGATACATGTCAGCAGTTTCTACCTTCTTAGCTTCTTCTAGGCCCCCGATAGCATCGAAGTACTGTTCGATGTCAAAGATGAGTTTTCCACTTCCTTGGCATTCCTAGCTCCACTGTATGGCTTTGGCTCAGGAATTTTCAGTTTTTGTGTCGCGGAAGCGGGGTTCACAACTCCCCCGATTTGGTTTCCACCTCCTCGAAATAGGCCCTGTAAAGCAGCATTAAAAATATTGAGCTGGTCTGTCAAGTTGTCAATAGTTTGTTGTATGGCAGTCACCCTGTCTGCCTCTTGTGCCTTGTAAGCTAAATCCTGAGCACGCTCCTGTTGGAGTCCCTCGAACTTGCCAAAAATTTCGGCTGCCTCTGTGGCTGCCGTTTGCTGGTCTCCCTCAAAGTCGTGACTGATGTTTTCTATGTCAACTTCGGCCTGGAGCACTCTGCGGTCCAGGTCGTCCAACCTTTGCACTAGGCTGGTTCTTAGTTCAGGCACCGTATCCACGATGGGATGTAATACGTCAACCGTCTCCTCAAGGGCCGTAATACGGTCCCCATGATTCACTATGGTCAGAAATGGTGGTAATGGCAATGCGTTCCCTCGTCCGATGTCGAGCCTAGGCTCTGATACCAACTGCTACGCGGCGCCTTCCTGAGATTCCTTGGAAGGGTGATGTAAGGCTATGCAACTGATGTCAGTGCAGTTACTGTCCGCCAACTGAGGTCCCCTCTGTATGCTAGACAAGATTGTCAGTGTCGTACGGGAAAACCAATGTCAAGAGCAATTGAGAGAACAGAAATGAGAATTGAGAATGAAAGAAAGCTTGATTGCATTAATGAAAGCTATTTCAGAAAAGCAACACGGTGTCGAGGGGGAGAGACACCAGTATAGAGAATTGTTTGCTTGCTAGAAAGTATGATTGCTTGATCCCCCTTAATAATGCTTAAAAAAACCAAAGCTTCAAGACTAGACTTGACTAGGCTACAGAAACATAATGGAAGTACATGAAATAAAATTACTCTATATTTACAATGAAAAGGACTTAGTTTTCTACAAGGCAGAAACAGGTCCGTTGTCAGCAGCATTGTCTTTGGCATCACGTTCTGTGCGCGTGGCGCTGTTGGCATCTGCTTGTGGCTGGGAGCTAGCAAGGGATATCGGTGGGGCGATAGAGGCACATGCGCGCTTGTCACTTGGCGCGGCCAAGACCACGGGGCCGTCCGTGGCGCTAGGCATTGGGAGGCTTGCTAGGACGCCACGGGGCGTGCCCAAGGGGTCATGGGGCATGGCTGGAAAGCCGCCCATGACCTCGCATGGGTTGGTCGCTCAATAATGTCTAAATTTTGGCGTTAACAAGTCCCTTACATTGAAAAGTTTAGTTCGATTCAACCAAGTTTTAAGGCTTGTACTCATGGTGTATTTGCTAAGCTACTGTCCAAAGGACTAAGTGAGGCCTTAACTAATCTGAATTCGTGCCGTGTTTAGGGATGGCGACGGGGCAGGGTGGGTGCAGGGTAGTGCGGGTTTGAGCTTTTGCGGGGCGGGGCGACTTTAAGGTTATGCGGGTACAGTACGGGACGGGGCGGGTTTAAATTTTTAAAAAGTGTTTAAAGCGGTTGCGGTGCGGTTGCGGGTTTATTGCAGGCCGCGTACTAGATCAAAATAAGTAGCTAAGTTAAGGATTTGCAACTGAAAGTTTTATCTTCTACACATTTAATTCTTGAACAAATAATTTTTGGTATGTGGTTACTAATTATTACTACAAATCTTATGACAATAATCTAGAATCATAAATATATAATTTTCCCAATATACTTTTGAGAGAAAAAAAAAGTTTTACAAAATAAATATGTATTGGATAATTGTAGTTTCATTTTGTTTTGGAGTGTTCTTCATTAATATAAGAGTCTGAAGCCTGCAATTTTGCTAAACAAATTAAAGGATCATAAATTTCGGAGCCAAAGCAAAAATCATCCCGCGAAAGAAAAATAATAGAGAAAGAAATATTAATGACAGTGCATATAAAGGTCTCTCTCTAAGTAAATACTACTATATTTTTTATACAAAGCAAAAATAAATGTTGAGAAGTGTTTACCCTAAAAATTGGATAACAATTAAACTTGTTAGGTGATTTTAAGGATATGTGACTTCACCTAATATCAATTGATAAACGTAAAGATAAATGATATAAATTGACAATAATACAAAGCAAACCAACATTTGGTCAATGCCTTCGAGTTGATGAACTCTCGAGCTTAATAAAGTAAGAACAATTAAAGAACAGTAAGTTGATGAGCAGAAGAAAGAGATATTATATTGCTTTGATATTCATGAATTTAAGATCCCTACAAATGATGGGGACTCCCCTTTATATACTAGAGAATTCCTAATTATGGTACAATTCCAACTACGGAAGTAAACCCCATGATTGGTACAATTAACCGCCTTTGATTTGATCTATTTCGAGATTTCCGCCGTGATTTTCGACCAGTTACGAATATTGCGCCTTTCCGTTATTACACTTCACTCGAAGTTGGTCATGCTTAGCCTCAATTGCCGCTTGCCTCGGTCTCAACGGACACTTCGATCTTTGGACTCAATACCTCGTCTTCGAGCTCGGGTCTGATTCATTACAAGGCTAGCCCCGATGCAACTCCCTTGTCTTGATCAAATAGCAAAATCGGGTAGGTCCGATTTTGACCGTATACAGATAGTCCCCTCGTTTCTTAGAGTGTAATGAGAAAAAATGAACTGAGCCTTCAATTTTGCACCTCGACCAATTATGATGTCACCCTCATGACGTAAGCGACAGAGGCGACTGAAGCGTCGCGTCTGCACAGTTCTCAAGATCATTAAATAGTGTCAGTTGATGGTCGGCCACTAGTGCCCTTGAACCGTCATGGAAAACATTATAAATAGACCATCTTCACAATTTTATCAAACTTTACTTCCAAAATCTCTTCTAATCTTCAAAGCACCCATTCTCCCTTCACGTTTTTCAATTCTTCACATCCCGTTTGCCAACCTTCTTATTAAGCAAAAAGTTTTATCTTCTTCTTTCTCTCAACTCATATAACAATGGCGAAAACATCAAAAACCGTTCCTCAAAAGGAAAAAGACTCCTCTTCGCGGCCAGCCGGTGATAAAACGCCGGTAGAGCCACGCATCGAAGAGTGTGTTCCCGGGTCGTGCGATCTCACTTCCGATTTCAAGATCGAGAAACCCTCGTTAGTCCCTGGCCGATGTGAGCCGATGTCGAGATACATATGCTCGATAACTGAGAGCGACCTGAAGCAGGTAAAAAAGGATTGTCGTTGGGAAGGCAAAGAGGTGGTGATCCCGACCCCTGAAGAGGACATCACCACTCATGTGAAAGGGTTCTTGAGTGTTTACACTTACCCTTTTACGTTGGGCCCCGTTGACCACGTTATCCTTGACTTCTGCCGCCAATACCAAATAAACCTGGGCCAGATCCATCCTTCCTTCTGGCGCATAGTTATTTTGCTCTGATTCTTCGTGAGCCAAGTCGAAGGGATGCCTTTTTACCCTCGACCACCTCATTAGAATGTACAGCCTCCATCTCTATCGAGGCGGATTAACAACGCTTCAGCGTCGGGCCACCAAGGTGCTGTTCTCGAGCATAGATGAGGACAAGGACCAAGGATGGATGGGCCGGTTTGTCCGAGTGAGGACTTCCGACATAATTCTGTCCGAGAAGATGCCGTTCCCTGAAGAGTGGAACATGAAGCGTAAGCACGAACTCACCTATAGCTTCCGTTTACTATTCTATTTCTTTTGTCTTTTCGTATTGACATCCTTTCCTATGATGCAACGGTTCTTGGGTGCCTGGTGCAATCCCGAACCTTGAAGGCTGGGTTCGGAAATTGGCCTCGACCTCTTCGTACGCTGAGCTCTGCTGGCGTAATTTGGCCAAGGGCCGATGATAGGCCAAAAATCATGGTAAGCTTCTCTATCCGTGTTTGATACCTTTCTGTGACATGTTTCTCTCTTTTTTTTACTTGATTTCCCCCCATATAGGTCTCGGAGACAATGCTGCCATGAGGCCGCCCCCACCTGGGGAAGAGGAGGCCCCGAAACTGGCTAAGGATAAGAAGAGGAACAGGGTTTCGCCTTCCAATACTCCAAAGCCTAAGAAGAGCGAGGCTCATAAGTTGAAGGATAACACTTCCGCTCTGCCTGCCGACGTATTCCAGAAACTACGGGATAAAGAAGAAGAGAAAGAAGATGTTGATTATGAGTTGGTGGCTCAAAAGAAGGGAGGCGCTGAAACTTCAAAAGTAGCTGAGCCAGTGGTGGTCGAGGAGGCTCATCTTCAGATCGAGGAAATCTCGGAAGATGGTCCGAGCAAAGTCCCCGAGTCATCGGAGGCTGAAGATGTCTCCCGCCGTGACGTACAATCGGCGAGTGTTCCTGTCCGCCGTGATGAACAATCGGCGTGTGTGCCTGAAGGGTCCGGTTTCGAAGTCCTCCGAAAACGAGAGAGCGCCCCAAGTGTCTTGCTTGGGGCAATCAACATTGATGATTCGCCGCCCTCCCCACACATCCTAAGGGGCAAATTCGGGAGGCCCAAGCCATGGAGACCCCTGCTGTGGGAACGGCCCACGAAGGGGATGACTTATTCCGTAGCTGCTTCGCGGGGGTCAATGGTGTTTCTGACCTGGATGCATCGATCATTTTCGATGAGGCTCAGCGACTCCTAAACCAGGTAGATTTCATCCCCCGTTATTAGGTTTATGTTTGCTTTTGTTTCCTTTTGTCTGATTTCCTTCCTTTCTCCATAGGCTGTCACGCTTCATCGGGAAGTATTTTCCAAATCCTGAGCTCTAAGCCGGTGTGAGGCCGATCTCAAAAGGCTCACGGAGGAGAGAGACACCCTCAAACTCCTCTATGTGCAAAAAGAAGGAGATTAGGGACCTCCGAGCTGAATTGGCAATAACTCAAAAAGAGCAGACCGATCTCATCGAGCAGGTAATGTAAATTTTTTGGAGCTTGACATATCAATTTGATATTGGCGACTAACACTTAGATCTTTCAGGTTCAGCAGAAGGCCAAAAAGATTGAGCAGCTTCGCGAGGAGGCTGAGATGAAAGAGGCAGAGACTTTGGGGTGGAAGCAGAACATGGACCACCTCGCCTCGGAGAAAGTACCGCTCGAGCCCAGCTATCTTCGGCTGAGCGTCAACTCCAAAGCATGAAGGAAGAGAGCTTGGCCCGAGCCAAGAAAATTGAATAGCTCAAGACTCGATTTGCCTCTAAGCTTGCAAAGGCCACATCTGGGGCAGAAAGAGTAAAGGCCGACGCGGAAGCGGTCGTGGCCGTCTACCAAGTTGATGCCGAAGCCGCTCAGCTCGAGCAAAGGAGATTTCTGATGCTGCTCAGGCTCGATCGTTCTATGTTGCTAAGCATGCCAAATGCCAGTCTCGGAGAGAGACTCTCGAGGAGATTCATGCTCGTAGCTTTAACCTTACTGTCGAAAATCGAGAATGCGAAAGTGCTACAGCAAGAAGCCAAAGCTTTGCTCTCTGATGATGATGACTCCGGGAGCGCGAGCGGATCCGAGAGTGAAGAAGATGAAGATGAAGCTCCCGGGGAAGATTAGGCACTTAGATTTCTTTTTTTTTTTGGATTTTTGTGTAAGACCCTGAGCGGTCTTTGTAAATACTTTTGCATATAAGAAAGACCCTTTTTCTTTTCGATTTGTCTCTGATTTCTGTTTCTTGGAAACTCTATTTTGCTTTTGCCTTATGATACTTCTGATATACTCTAGGCCTTGTGAGAGATTTGACTCACTTCGTTGCCTTGTGAAAATTTTGTTGGAATCGAATCGCCATAGTCTCTATAATCGAGTGAGTACTTGCTCGAACTCGAAGTAGAAAAAACCCCTTAGGATTTGGTTAAGCAAGTGCGGGTCCTCGAGCTCAACAATGTAATGGCCCTTAGGCTCTTGTATCGCGCCGATATGGACCCAAAAGAGTGGATTTTTCCCTTTTTTCGGCTTAAAAGTTTAAAAATTTGTTATGACTTTGCATAAGTTTGTTCAAGAGTTCAAACAATTTGGTACCTGTTAAGATTTTCGAGGATTGATGTTATCGAAACCCTATGCAAATTTGCAAAGGGTAGCCTTTTTTTTAACCGGTTTTATGAAAATATTTGAAGGTCTGTTTGATTACGGAATTCGAACGTCTCCGAACCGTGTTAGTTTGGCGGTAGACTTTAACTTGTTATTTGCTCATTGGGCTTATTTCTCGATCATACTTCAAACTTTTTTGAAGTATCAGTCCTCGAGCGGGGTGGCCGTGGCCTATAAAATCAAGGATTGCCTTTTTAAGGTCTTAAGATTTCGAAGTTTAATAACCCGAGCATGTTGATTTTTGGAAGACAGTCCCTGAGTACGGGGTTAATTGATCGAGCTTTAGTAGCGATTGGCTCTCGAGCCGGTTTTCGCAATATGTAAGCACGAAATTGTAAAGTAGAAATTTCACTAAGGCATAGAACACCTGATAAGGAAAAAGTACTTTTTTTAATAGATCATTCAAGCATACATTTTTTGTCATCGGAGCTCGAGTAATCTACAAGGACACGGTTCATTCGACCGTTTGGCCCTTTACAAACTTTTACCAATCGATACTTGTTGATACAAAATACCCTTTTTTGAGAACATAACCTTTGAGGGTGATGCCTCCCAGTATTCGAGGTTGATTGTAAAGAAGCCTTGGATATTATTAAATTGTCCCCGGGTAGCACAAATAATTGTTACCTCGTTAAAAACTTCGTCAAAAAAACCCATTTGGGATAAAAACAGATCTAAGGGAAAAAGAGTGCAACGCGTGCTTTAAAACCTAAGGTCTTCGTGTTGAAGAGCTTCTCGACGTCTTCAATCGAACACCTGCAATATGTTAGTGTCAAATACAAATGAAAAAGGAGAAAGTCATACCTTAACAATAATATCATTTGAGGAGTGATATGTTCCAATTATTTGGCAATTATTCGCCCTCCATTATTCCAAGTTTATAAGATCCCTTTTCGATGACACCGAGGACCTGATATGGCCCTTCCCAATTTGGGCCGAGTTTCCCTTCGTTTGGGTCTTGAGTATTGAGGGTGACTTTCCTCAGAACTAAGTCCCCGATTCGAAAGTGGCGAAGATTGGCTCTTCGTTTGTAGTATCTTTCGATGCGCTGCTTTTATGCTGCCATTCTAATGAGAGCGGCTTTTCGTTTTTCATCTAAAAATTCAAGGCTTGTGTTCATAGCCTCGCGATTCGACTCCTCCGTCGTATATCAAAACCTGATGCTAGGTTCCCCGACCTCGACCGGGATCAGAGCTTCGGCGCCACACACTAAGGAAAATGGCGTTGCCCCTGTGCTAGATTTTGACGTTGTTCGATACGCCTAAAGAACTTCGGGTAAAACTTCTCTCCGTTTTCCCTTAGCATAGTTCAATCTTTTCTATAGATTCTGAATGATGGTTTTGTTTGTTGATTCGGCCTGTCCATTCCCACTAGGATGATACGGCGGCGTTGATAATATCCTTTTTAATTTGTGATCCTCGAGGAACTTTGTTACTTTGTTGCCGATAAACTATTATCCATTGTCGCATACTATCTCGGCAGGTATCCTGAACCGGCATATGATGTGATCCCAGATGAAGTCTATAACTTCTTTTTCTCTGACTTTCTCGAAAGCCTGTGCTTCAACCCACTTAGAGAAATAGTCAGTCATAAATAAAATGAATTTAGCTTTACCTGGTGCCGATGGCAGAGGACCAAGGATGTCCATCCCCCATTTCATGAAGGGCCACGGGGATTCGACTGAATGAAGTTGCTCTCCGGGTTGGTGGATCACCGGCGCATACCTTTGGCATTTGTCACATTTTCGAACGAATTCCTTAGTGTCTTTTTCCATATCGATCCAAGTGATCAGGTGAAGCCCCCCTTCTCGTTGGCACGGATGAATCAGTTACAACTTGTTCCTACTACTACCGAGTAGAGGACATTTCATTCACAACCCTTCCGCTAACATAACAAAAAAGAAAGGAAAGTAGGGAAAAGGACTAAGCTCTGTCCGAGAAGATCGAGTATTCAGCTTCATACATGCCGAGCGGCAAGAGGGGTAGCAGGAACTGGAATGGATTATTCAACCCTCCGCGCTCTATTCGATCGTAACTCGGTTCGAGAACCTTCTCTCATAGATTCCCTTCACCAATCATCGCCAGCAATCAGCTCTTATCCCTTGGTGTCAAAGGGTGAGTTCCTTTCTTGTCTTGCCCGTTCGCTAGCTTTGCCTTTGCCAGATCTTTATTCGCCCACTGCTCTGATGTTTTTGTGAACCAATGATTCGGTGTCGAAATGGTTTCCGCAAGTACCTTCGTGAATTTCTCATAGAACGTAGTCCGTATCTCATCGGCCTAAACATACTACCAACGGTCCATCGAACATCCTTCTGTATAATGTTCCATCTTCGGCCAATGTGAATCGTGCGGCCTTTGTTCGAAGAGTCCTTGATTCCTTAGGATCCGATGGAAGCTTCTCGCTTTTTAGATACTCGATGTATTTATTCCTCCAATCCCAAGTTAGGCTTGTTGAGTTTATTTCACGGCCCTCTTTGATCACTGCTTTGAAAGCTGTACGACAGTCCCCGAGCTCAGTTCATTATCTTCGATCGACGACCCCAAATTTGCGAGGGCATCAGCCTCGCCATCTGTTCCCGAGGTACATGCTGTAGTGTCCATTCTTTAAATCAATGTAGAGACACTTGTAACTTGTCTAAGTACCTCTGCATCCGATCCTCCCGAACCTCAAAAGCTCTGTTAACCTGATTTACCACAAGTTGGGAGTCACAGTTGGCCTCGATGATATTGGCTCTCAAGCTCTTCGCTAGCTCGAGACCTACAATCATGGCCTCATACTCGGCCTCATTGTTAGTCAATTTTGAAGTTTTGATAGACTGCATATCGTATTGCCTGTGGGTGGCTTCAAAATGATGCCTAGCCCAGACCCCTTCACATTTGAAGAACCATCTATGAAAAGGGTCCACACCCCCGAGGATGTACCTAATTTTAGCAATAGTTCCTTTTCGACCTCGGGTACGTGGGCAGGTGTGAAGTCGCCCACGATGTCTGCTAAGATTTGAGACTTGATGGCCGTTCGGGGTTGATACTCAATATCGTACCCACTGATTTCGACGGCCCATTTGGAAAGTCGACCCGAGAGTTCGGGCTTGTGCAAAATATTGCGAAGGGGATAAGTGGTTACAACACAAATTGGGTGAAATTGAAAATATGGTTTTAATTTCCTAGAGTCGCTTATTAGAGCAAGCGCTAATTTTTCTAAGTGTGGGTACCGGGCCTCAACGCTGTCCATGACTGTGATGTCTTCGATTGCCTTGATTTTATCGGGGTTAATCTCGATTCCCCGATTTGATACCATAAAGCCGAGGAACTTGCCTGAACCGACCCCGAATGCGCATTTCTTGGGGTTGAGCTTCATGTTGTATTTTCTCAAGATGTCGAAGGTTTCCTACAAATGTGCCAAATGGTACTCTGCGCGCAGGGACTTAACTAGCATGTCATCAATATAAACCTCCATTGATTTACCTATTTGTTCTTCGAACATCCGGTTTACTAGGCGTTGATAGGTAACACCAGCATTTTTTAGCCCAAACGGCATTACATTATAGCAATAAGTACCGTACTTAGTGATAAATGAAGTTTTTTCCTGATCCTCCAGGTTCATTTGTATTTGGTTGTACCCGGAGTAAGCATCGAGAAAGCTGAGGATTTCATGGCTGGTCATGGCATCGATCATGCGATCGATATTTGATAGTGGAAAAAGAGTCCTTAAGGCATGCTTTGTTTAAGTCCTTTTAATCTACACACATTCTAAGTTTATTCCCCTTCTTGGGGACTACAACTACGTTTGCTAACCACTCAGAATATTTTACTTCCCGGATGGATCCTATTTTGAGAAGTTTGGTTACCTCGTCCTTGATGAATGCATACTTTACCTCAGACTGCGGCCTTCTCTTTTGCTTTACTAGTCTGAACTTCGGGTCCAAACTCAATCGATGAGTGGTGATCTCCGGTGGGATCCCTGTTATGTCAAGGTGGGACCAAGCAAAAAAATCCACCCCGTGCCCAGGTATACCTTTCGATCGGGCAGGTGCTCGATCAGTATGATTTATTCCGGCTCTTCAATCGTTGACTTCATGGCATCGGAATCATCGGGGATTATGAAGGTTCGAGGTATCATGCAATCATCGTCCTCGATAATTTCCTGTTGTTCCGATCTGGTCGAAGCCGTCGACTGTAGTTGCTATTTGACCTTCTGCTTTTCCTTTGATTCTGGTCCCTTTTTTGATGTTAGAGTCGATACTGGTATCACCTCATCGATTGCAAACATCTCTTTGGCTGCTGGTTGTTCGCCGTACACCATTTTGACTCCCTCCGGTGTTGGGAACTTCAAGACTTGATGAAGCGTTGAAGGTACTGCCATCATATTATGGATTCAAGGTCTTCCGAGCAGCGCATTGTACCTCATATAACGTTCGATCACGTGGAACTTCGTTTCCTGGATGGTTCCAGCCATGTTCACTGGCAACATGATCTGCCCTTTGGTGGTTTCACTCGCCATGTTGAAACCGTTGAGCACTCGAGCTGTAAGCACGATTTGATCCTAAAGGCCGAGCTGCTCCACGACCCTTGGTCGAATATTATTCGTCGAACTACCTGGATCAACCAACACACGTTTAACTTGAATTTTATTCATAAGGATAGATATTACCAGTGCGTCGTTGTGAGGTTGTTCGATCCCTTCTGCATCCTCATCCTTGAAAGATAAGGTATCTTCTTGTAAGTAGTCCCGGGTACGCTTCTCCCTAGTGATTGTGACTTTGGTTCATTTAAATGTCGGACCTTGAGGGATATCGACCCCACTGCTGATCATATGAATCACGTGTTGTGGTTCCTCCTGTTCATTTTTCCTGTTTGCATCCCTATCTCTGAAGTGACTTTTTGCTCGGTCACTCAAGAACTCTCGAAGGTGACCCTCATTGAATAATCGAGCTACCTCCTCCCTTAACTGTCTACAATCTTCAGTTCTGTGACCACGGGTTCCATGGTACTTGCACATTTGATTTGGATTCCCTTGAGCTGGATCAGTCTGTAGGGGTCTGGGCCACCTACTATCTTTGATTCGTCCAATGGCTGACACAATACCTGAAGTATCGACGCTGAAGTTGTACTCTAATAACCCTGGCGCTTCCTTAGGCTTGACATGTTTATCGAAGTCACTCTTACTCATGAGCCCTCGGGAATTTTGACCTCGATCATTCCTTCGATCATTTCGAACGTGCCATGACCCAAAATCTATTAAGGGTCGTGATGGTGCCGGACACCGCTGTCAGGCAAGCCAACCAAATACTTAATTAAACTCCAATTTTTAACAATTTTGAAAACCAAGATTTTCCTTTAAATTTCATAAGTAAAAAGATAACTGCTTCAATTCCAAATTAAATACTAGCAATCAATACAAAAATATTTAAGAACCATCCCAGAACCCGGTGCCACAAGTGCATGAGCATCTACTGATAATGAAATAAAACACAATACAACATCCGTCCGGAATACAGTGGACAGAAAGAAAATACAATGACTTTACTAGCTGCGGGCTGCCTCGAATAATGCAACTCACCTAGTCCCTGAATCATCCGTGCTTCTATGCCCATTGGGCTGCAAAAGATAAATATACATGTGCAACAAAAATGCACAGAAGTGTAGTATGAGTATGTAAACAACGTGTACTCAATGAGTATCTCGTCTAATCTCGAAGAAGTAGAGACGAGATGGTCAACTTCGACACTTACTAGAGGTTAATTGACAATATACTAAAAATGTGAGGAAATCATGGATTTATATAGCAGTTCTAATTCACGAAGCCAGAAAACAGGTAAACACCTTTAACAAATAATAGAGGATTTTCAAGATTTACTTTTCATTATCTTATCAATTTATATCAAGCAATGAAAGGCAATATCAACATTTAAAATTCTCAGGCAACAATATATATGTCAGGCGCAAAACATGCCGAGGTCGACGGCCCGCTCCAACAAAAAGGTATAGTGTGCACTGCCGAGGGTCGAACGGCGCGAACCATAGATGCATCTATTTAATCTGTCGAGGCGTTCGGCCCGTTCCATAAATAAACACATACCCTGCTCGCGAATCATGCATGCGACGCAGGTACACATAGAGATACATGCTCAATCAGTCAATTAAGAACTTATCGGGAATATTTACCCAAATAAAACAATTTCTCTTTTTTAACAATTCAGGAAAAATGATGTTTAATCTCCTTTTAGATTCAGTTACTAATCCAAGGTGATTCAAGCAACTCAAGCTATCAATGGGTTCATAATTAATCCAAGTATAACATGCTTTTGGGCCCTACCTACCCGGACAATAGCATAATAGTAGCTACGCACGGACTCTCGTCACCTCGTGCGTATGTAGCCCCCGTAAATAGGAGCACATAATCAATTATTTCACCTAGGGGGACAATTCCCTCTTGCAAGGTTAGAAAGGAGACTCGCCTCGCTCCGAAGATCCATAACCGGCATTCCACGCCCTTCCGAAGACACTAATTGATGCACTACGCTCCAAAACTAGCCAACGGTTACGCAAATCCATTAATATATGCTCAAATATTCTTTACAATCTAATTTATAGAAATTCCTAACTCCGATCGAAAAGTTGACAAAAATGCCCTCGGGCCCACGTGCCCGGATTCCGAAATTTTTCGAAGATAAACTTTACCCATAAACTCACGAACTCAAATATATGATTTTCTCTAAATTTCATACCCAAAATCGTGGTCAAAATCCAAGAATACTAGTTTTCTAGGATTTCCCTCAAACCCCAAGTTTTCCTACACAATTCATGCTTAAATCCATACATAATTGATGTATTTAGCTCATAATAGGGGGGGATAACTTACCTTATCATTGATGATGAAAAATCCTCTCTTGAAGCTCCCAAAAATCGCCCAAGCTATGAAAAATATGAGAAAAATGGCCAAGATCCGATTTTTAAAACACCCTCACTGCCTCAGCAATTTCCGCTTCTGCGGAAATATTTCCGCTTTCGCGGTCCCGCTTTTGCGGACAAAACGCCGCTTCTGCGGACACTGGGCTCCAGCCCAATTTTCGCTTTTGCGGACGGCCCACCGCTTCTGCGGTTCCGCTTTTGCAGATCTAGGGCCGCTTCTGTGTTCCTGGGCTGCTTCACATCCAACCGCTTCTGCGGCTTCTTCCTCGCTTCTGCGGGGCCGCTTCTGCGGTCCCAAATCCGCAGAAGCGGAGATACTAGAAGCAGCAGCTCTGGCCCTTCTTCAAACTCTGAATTCGATCCGTTAGCCACCCGGAATTCACCCGAGGCCCCCGGGACCTCAACCAAACCTACCAACCAATCCCAAAACACATTACGGACTTGCTCGAGGCCTCAAATCATATCAAACAACGCTAAAACCATGAATTACACCCCGATTCAAGCTTTATGAACTTCGAAATTTCAAACTTCTACTTCCGATGTTTAAACCTATCAAATCACGTCCGATTGACCTCAAATTTTGCACACAAGTCATATTTGACATTACGGACCTACTCCAGCTTTCGGAATCGGATTCCAACCCCGATATCAAAAAGTCCACTTCCGGTCAAACTTCTCAAAAACCTCCAAATTTCTATCTTTAGCCAAATGGCTCCAAAATGACCTACGGACCTCCGAATTCACTTCCGATCGCGCCCCCAACTCCAGAATCACCATACGGAGCTATTCACAGTCTCGGAATCCCAAACGGACATCGATAACATTGAAATACACTTCGAGCCAAACTTATTAAATTTCTTCTAAAATGCTAACTTCCACAATAGGCGCCAAAATATTCCCGGGTTAACCGAACCCCGAACCGGGCATACGCCAAGTCCGAAATCATCATACGAACCTGCTGGAACCTTCAGATCCTGATTCCGAGGTCGTCCACTCAAAAATCCAATTCTAATTCATTCTTTCAACTTTAAGCTTCCGAAATGAGAATTCTCCTACCAATTCAACTCTGAACTTCCCAAAATTCAATTCCGACCATGCGCACAAGTCATAATACCTGAAATGAAGCTGCTACGGCCTCAGGCTACTGAACGGAGTGTTAGAGCTCAAAACGACTGGTCGGGTCGTTACATTCTCTCCCACTTAAACATACATCCGTCCTCGAACGTGCTGAGAACTACACTGAAGTAGTCTGAAATCACCGGTTAACTTCTCATGCACCTTCTCGTGCTACCACCACTCAGTTGAGCACATTAGCTCGATCAGTTCTGAAGATATTCCATTTTATTCAAGCAGATATGCCTTAGAGCCTAATTCCAACATCCGGAATTCTCTGTCAGGCCTGTTTCCAACATACGAACACCGTATCAATCACTACATGCTGTACCCAAACATGACTGCATAACTTTGCTGAATTCACACCTTGCATCATTTTACTCACCGGACCACAATAACATTTTCTGATCAACTTAGTCGAAATTCCCCGAATCTGATGCTCCCATTGCACCCCATGACATACACGGGTCTTACTCTAACTCTTAAAATACCGCCACAACGGAAGAGATGTGCAGAAATTCATGATCAATAGCCGAATCAACCAATCATTTGGGTCTATACTCCTGACAATAACCATCACCTCATTCTGAACCAAATAATGGTCTTAGCTCCTTAATGTACTTCATATAGTCAGATTGCACTGATCCTAAATCCAATGATCTCGTCTCACCCAGTACGAACTGCCCAGGCAATAAGCCACCCCAACATGACCAAAAGTCCCATATGATGCTACAATGTGCCAATAGGCTACCATAACGAACGCGATATAAAGGAAAGCAAACTTTGAGAAGGAAACTCAACTACACCGCTCGCGAATCATACATGCGACACGGTGGACTTAATTACCAAACACCCCGCTCGCGAATCATACATGCGACGCGGGCACACAGCTAATATAAGCTTTCCTCATAAAATAGGAAACAAAGCACATAAAAACAGATACGGGGATCTGTACTCAGCTTCACACTGTTGCGGCACGCAACCCGATCCGAACAATATTACCATGGCGGCGTGCCACCCGATCTACCCATAAAACTCGCATAAGAAGATATGCACCGAGCTAGATTGCTCATTTCATTAATATACCGAATATCGGTCACAAGCACACTAAGTGCATAATTCCATCCCTGGGGAGACATATAGCGCCAGAAGCCACAAAACTCAAGCACGACTGAGGTGCGATATACGATTTGAAATCTCAAAAAGCAGCCTGCTCATATAAACATCATCTCTACGCG
>NC_031989.1:56134976-56140074 GCF_001879085.1 Nicotiana attenuata
TGGAATCACCAGGAGGTGATCATTCATGGTGACGGTAGCAACCCCATATATAGCCGCCAGACCATTCCAGCAATTGGAGGAAGAAGAAGATTAGGTGGGGAAACTTACCACCACATCGAGCGAGTCAACGCCGTCGATAAAGATAAATGGTGGGACAACAAAATTGAAAGCATACTGAATTGGAGCGGGTATGAACCTGGCAAGGGACTTGGCAAGAACCTCCAAGGAATCGCTAAGCCCATCAAGCTCAAGAAGCATGGAACCACCTTCGGACTGGGGTACGAGTATACTTGGGAAGAATTTAAAGACTGGTCGCCACCCTGGCGCGGCCCTTACTATCCATTGGAGCAGCCGATACCCCGTCTGGAACAGACCTTTCAACCAGCCGAAGTCATCTATGGATCGGAAGAAGAGGAAGCATTAGCAGCAATGAGGAATTTGTTCCTAGAAGAGGATGATATGGACTGCTGTGTCATTTTTGAGGAGGAGGGGGAGGAAGGCCCTTCCGTACAGGCTGTAAGCAGAGGAGCACGCCTTAACAACTGGACTGTCAGAACCACCAGAGCCCGGCATACCTCGGGGTAGCAAGGCTGAACAAAGCACCACGCACTATTTGTTTTACTAGTTTATTTTTCCTTTGCATTTTTAATTTTTAAGAAAGAGATCCAATGTTCAAAACACTTATGGAATTTATTAAAGTATTTCAATTTTTCTTACAAATCTCACACTTATTATTTTCTCTCATTACTTTACTCAAGCAGCATTACTATTACTTATCTTGATGAACCAATGACTGTGACATGCAACGAGACAACGCAAAAAACGGACATAGACTCAGAGGAAGATGATATACCAGAAGAAATTGTTAAAGAAGTTGAGAATTTTGAGAATAGACCTAAGTCCAACTTGGACGAGACTGAGATCGTCAATCTGGGAGATGCAGAAAACATCAAAGAAACTCGAATCAATGTTCGTTTGTCACCATCAGAAAAGGAAGAGTATACGAAATTTCTAAGGGAATATGAGGACATATTCGCATGGTCATATGACGACATGACTGGTCTAAGCACATCCATTGTGGCTCACAAATTACCGACTGATCCGGCCTGTCCGCCAGTAAAACAGAAGCTCAGAAAGTTCAAGCCAGACATGAGTTTGAAAATCAAGGAAGAAGTCACTAAGCAGGTCAAAGCTAAGGTTCTCAGGGTAGTGGAGTATCCGACATGGTTAGCCAATATTGTGCCGGTACCGAAGAAGGACGGGAAGGCCAGAGTCTGTGTCGACTACCGGGATCTCAACCGGGCTAGTCCAAAAGATGACTTCCCCTTGCCGAATATACACATCTTGATTGACAACTGCGCCAAGCACGAGTTGCAGTCATTCGTTGATTGTTTTGCTGGATACCATCAGATATGGATGGATGAAGAGGAAGCTGAGAANTCACTCCAGACTTTCCTTAAGGTGCGTAACCACCCTACCACCAAGCCCATATGCAACATCCGCCGCTCTCCCACTTTGGGCAAACTCACTTCTTTAATCAGCTACCTAACCTTTGCTTCATACACCTGGCCTTTTAGAAGTTTAAAACTCCTCCTGACACTTCCCGCATGCATTTCTCATCTTTTGCTGCTCGGTTGTTGCCTTAATAAAATCTATCTTCATAGCACTTGAGTCAAAAAATCGCTACTAACTTTAAACCTTTCCGAAGGTCATCTTTCTCGAACCGCCAACATTAGAAATACTGATTCAATCCTGAACCTCCGCACCCTGCGATATCTGACAGTTGTATCTCCAATACTATTTCACAATACCTTGCCCCAAAGGAGAATTGTAGCAGATCATAACACCGACAAACTTAGCACGTTCAATTAAGACAACGACACCACATCATAGGAGAAAGCTCCACCACGCTTGCAAATACCAAGTCTCATTACTTCCACCAGCCCACATCTGACCATCCTTAGTCTGCTTGCCTTTCCCCTGCCGAGAGAAAAATACTGAATCCCTTGATTAAGCACTAAGTAAACCTCCCTTCAAGTCATTCACTGCCCCGACACGTGGGAAACATCCTACCATCATATCACTACAGCGGAACATTCATTCATAGGCATTATGGCAACTTGTGCCTAGCCCCAAAGCCCTCAGAAGTACCGTTACTGAGTTGAAATATTAAAATATCCTTCCATAAGGCGACGATAATAATCCAATCAACTATACCGGGAGAAACATCCCGCACCACATCCGTAGTACCATACCATCATGACTCTTCAATTCTCGATTTATAACAAGCGCTTTGCGTCGCGTAAGATTGAGTAGGAATGAATTAAAGGCATACACCTCCAGGGATCAAATCGCACGATAAGGAATCAAGAAGGGAAGTACTCCTAACAGTCCTGCAGCCTCTCGAGGATAAGTACAGACATCTCCGTACCGATCCGCGAGACTCTACTAGACTTGCTCATGACTCGTGAGACCCTAGGAACCTAGTGCTCTGATACCATATTGTCACGACCCAAAATCCATTAAGGGTCGTGATGGCGCCGGACACCGCTGTCAGGCAAGCAACCAAATACTTAATTAAACTCCAATTTTTAACAATTTTGAAAATCAAGATTTTCCTTTAAATTTCATAAGTAAAAAGATAACTGCTTCAATTCCAAATTAAATACTAGCAATCAATACAAAAATATTTAAGAACCATCCCAGAACCCGGTGTCACAAGTGCATGAGCATCTACTGATAAGGAAATAAAACACAATACAACATCCGTCCGGAATACAGTGGACAGAAAGAAAATACAATTTACTGGAAGGGACTTTACTAGTTGCGGGCCGCCTCAAATAATGCAACTCACCCAGTCCCTGAATCATCCGTTCTGCTATGCCCAGTGGGCTGCTAGAGATAAATATACCTGTGCAACAAAAATGCACAGAAGTGTAGTATGAGTACGTAAACAACGTGTACTCAATGAGTATCACGTCTAATCTCGAAGAAGTAGAGACGAGATTGTCAACTTCGACACTTACTAGAGGTCAATTGACAATATACTAAAAATGTGAGGAAATCATGGATTTATATAGCAATTCTAATTCACGAAGCCAGAAAACAGGTAAACACCTTTAACAAATAATAGAGGATTTTCAAGATTTACTTTTCATTATCTTATCAATTTATATCAAGCCATGAAAGGCAATATAAACATTTAAAATTCTCAGGCAACAATATATATATCAGGCGCTAAACATGCCAAGGTCGACGGCCCGCTCCAACAGAAAGGTAAACTGTGCACTGCCGAGGGTCGAACAGCGGGAGCCATAGATGCATCTATTTAATCTGCCAAGGCGTTCGGCCCGTTCCATAAATAAACACATACCCTGCTCGCGAATCATGCATGCGACGCAGGTACACATAGAGATACATGCTCAATCAGTCAATTAAGAACTTATCGGGAATATTTACCCAAATAAAACAATTTCTCTTTTTTAACAATTCAGGAGAAATGATGTTTAATCTCCTTTTAAATTCAGTACTAATCCAAGGTGATTCAAGCAATTCAAGCTATCAATGGGTTCATAATTAATCCAAGTATAACATGCTTTTGAGCCCTACCTACCCGGACAATAGCATAATAGTAGCTACGCACGGACTCTCGTCACCTCCTGCGTACGTAGCCCCCACAAATAGGAGCACATAATCAATTATTTCACCTATGGGGACAATTCCCTCTTGCAAGGTTAGAAAGGAGACTCACCTCGCTCCGAAAATCCATAACCGGCATTCCACGCCCTTCCGAAGACTCTAATTGATGCACCACGTTCCAAAACTAGCCAACGGTTACGCAAATCCATTAATATATGCTCAAATATTCTTTACAATCTAATTTATAAAAATTCCTAACTCCGATCGAAAAGTTGACAAAAATGCCCTCGGGCCCACGTGCCCGGATTCCGAAATTTTTCGAAGACAAACTTTACCCATAAACTCACGAACTCAAATATATGATTTTCTCTAAATTTCATACCCAAAATCGTGGTCAAAATCCAAGAATACTAGTTTTCTAGATTTTTCCTCAAACCTCAAGTTTTCCTACACAATTCATGATTAAATCCATACATAATTGATGTATTTAGCTCATAATAGGGGGGATAACTTACCTTATCATTGATGATGAAAAACCCTCTCTTGAAGCTCCCCAAAAATCGCCCAAGCTATGAAAAATATGAGAAAAATGGCCAAGATCCGATTTTTAAAACACCCTCACTGCCTCAGCAATTTTCGCTTCTGCGGAAATATTTCCGCTTCCGCGGTCCCACTTTTGCGGACAAAACGCTGCTTCTGCGGACACTGGGCTCCAGCCCAATTTTCGCTTCTGCAGACGGCGCACCACTTCTGCGGTTCCGCTTTTGCGGATCTAGGGCCGCTTCTGCGTTCCTGGGCTGCTTCACATCCAACCGCTTCTGCGGCTTCTTCCTCGCTTCTGCGGGGCTGCTTCTGCGGTCCCAAATCCGCAGAAGCGGAGATACCAGAAGCAGCAGCTCCAGCCCTTCTTCAAACTCTGAATTCGATCACTTAGCCACCCGGAATCCACCCGAGGCCCCCGGGACCTCAACCAAACCTACCAACCAATCCCAAAATACATTACGGACTTGCTCGAGGCCTCAAATCATATCAAACAACGCTAAAACCATGAATTACACCCCAATTCAAGCTTTATGAACTTCGAAATTTCAAACTTCTACTTCCGATGTTTAAACCTATCAAATCATGTCCGATTGACCTCAAATTTTGCACACAAGTCATATTTAACATTACGGACCTACTCCAGCTTTCGGAATCGGATTCCGACCCCGATATCAAAAAGTCCACTTCCGGTCAGACTTCTCAAAAACCTCCAAATTTCTATCTTTAGCCAAATGGCTCCAAAATGACCTACGGACCTCCGAATTCACTTCCGATCGCGCCCCCAACTCCAGAATCACCATACGGAGCTATTCACAGTCTCGGAATCCCAAACGGACATCGATAACACTGAAATACACTTCGAGCCATACTTATGAAATTTCTTCTAAAATGCTAACTTCCACAATAGGCGCCAAAA